>NW_026555592.1:0-58311 GCF_029017545.1 Prosopis cineraria | reverse complement strand
TGCTTTCAACCCTTTGCAGCATATTACTTTCAAATTTCTTGAAGTGATGAGGAGTTGAAACATTTATAGTTTGAAACGCATCACCGTGGTGGATATTACTAGTTCTTTCAATTCTGGCAAGTTCTAGAAGCATCACAAAATAGAATATTCTTTTATCCCACTGCGCTTGAGTACAGTCAAGAATTGTGAGGAGAATAGAGGAAGAAGCGAGTCATAATAACTCGATTCCCAGTGTCATTGCTTATGTCAAATTTATCTCTTTGACATTGTTTTGCAAGGCGAAGTTTAGTAATACATCAAATACTTTACGATGATGTTGAGAATTGGGCCTGACAATTTCCATGTAAGATAAGCTAGCTTGTGCAAAGAACCCCTTATATGAGGGCCACGAAGTTTGAGGGTTTTCTGCACAGAATGGAAGAAGGTGTGATATGAAACACCTTTGATAAGTGGCTTTGTAAGTGAATTTTAGAGTTGGAAATGAAAGCCAAGAAGAATAAAAGGCTATGGATAAGACACTGAACTTGGCTGCTTCTTTATAAGGAAGAAAATGCATGATATGTGGATGAGATGCTCAGGAAGATCTTCCGCTTCATATTATTGTTTCTAGGGTTTTCAACTCTGCACTTTTTTCTTGGTTGCATCTCCTCAATTTCCTTATATATATATATATAGTCTTGATCCTAGCAATCATATCAAAAAGAAATATCAGAAACCTCATTTAATTTATGGGTGCTCTCTGCAGAAAATGCATGATTCAAATTAATTACAAATTAAAAAAAAATTGAATTTGACATTTGCCCAAAGAACCTGGTCTCTTCATCAGAATTCATAAACCAATATTAATTGATGCACTTTTAAATGCTTTGAGACTTAGTATTGTGTAGAATGCAACTAGGTTTGAAGAGTCAATTCTTTTCCTCAGATGCATGGGGAATTCTTAGCGTTGCAGATCATTCGCTATGTCTATTTATCTCAGAGGCTATGCTTTCAAACTAATTAAATCAAAACAATGGCAGATATAAAATGAAATGAAAAACATGAATACATATAAGAGATGATTGGATACCTGTATGAATATTATCTCAAAGATGAGTGTTCCTTTCTTTGCTTCGCCGATTCTCTAAAAAGTACGGGCTTTCTATATTCCAGAGGGAAAAAAAATTGAAGACGAATTCAGCCCCTTTCGCTCCCTCAATCATCTGGGTTTTTTTTATATATATATATATATTATATATATAAATTGGGAGCTTTTAATATATGGAGCGTGATTTGCAAAATCTAAATTAAATGAGAATATTTGTAAAATCTCAATAAATATTGGAAAATTTGGGAAAAGCAATTAATGTTGGGATATCCGTGATCATGTATTTTTTTAATCTTGATTTTTTCAATTGCTTTCTGATTTTTTAGATGATACTCCTAAAAGAAATATTGTCTTGCGACATTAATTTCCTCATTTTTTATTTTGAATCAAATTAATTTAATTTAAAATATCCTTGATTGTTTTTTAAAACATTAATGTGGTTTTAAAAAAAAAATGAGGTGAGCCGTCACAAATTATATTTCCAGCTAAAATTGCTGAAAATTTCAGAGGGAAATTTTTACGTTATTAATATAATTAAAAATATGTTTAATTGCTGCTAATATATAGATTATACAAGGAAAAATTAAATTTTAATCATGTAATTTGACTCAATTGCAATTTATATCAGTCCATGAATTTAATTTGGTGCAATTAAGTCCATCAAATTTTAGCCATTTAATTCTTTGAGTCGGTAAGATGAAGTAGTTGAAGCACCGTAGAAGAGAAGGGAAGGGAACGGAGATGGAGACACTATCAAGGAAAAAACAAAAAAAAATGGGGTTTGCGCATGACTTGTTTCAAAAAGCTACCCGAATTAGCTTATACAAATAATTAGATATTTATTTTTTTTAGATTCTAATTATTTTAAAAATCTTAAATAAACACCTTAAAATTTTCATAAGTGCTTTTTTTAAACAGCGCTTTTTCCTTAAAAAAATGCTTAAACAAGTTAGTCATACATATCTTCTAAATGATTATTTTTTTCTTAAAGGAGTAAAATGTCATTTTATATAAGAATTAATTTTAAAAGGAAACAACAAATTGGGAAGATGAATATTAATGACATTAGAGACCTTAAAACCAAAAGATCAATTAACTATATCCATATGAAGAATGATATCGGCATATCCCCTGAGCATCTAATGAACTACAAATATTAAATACAAAACTAAGCACATAAAAAATAAATAAGAGAAACTTGTCTATGCTTCATATGTATAACATATTAAAACAAGCAAGAAGTACCACAAACCACATTATAACAACAAGTTTGAAGCAATTCAAGATAACACAACAGAAACAGAGTCACTGACAGAAAGCAGCAGTTAACCAAGTTTACTTGAAAACATAAAAAGAAAAGCAAATCATAATATATAAGAGATATGTTGGAACATTTGTAATTTAAAGACTCTGCTCAGAAACGTGTGTAGGTTATGCTGTCCTTAAGATGTTACTAGCCTCCACTATATTTGCTGCTGGGTATCAGGCGAACCACCCCTAAGAGTGTGACCTAAACGTGTTTCTGAGCAGAGTCTTCAAATTATATCTGTTCTAACACGATCTCAATAATTAACCCCATAATAACGCAAATAGGGAGCAAAGAACTTCTCCAGACACTTCTTTACAGGTTCATCGAAGCCTTAATTTAACCTTGAGGACGAAGTGTCGCCAGCATTTTATTGGAACACCAGAGCAGCATTCTTCCACCTTCCTTGCCTCCACGATCCTCCCGTACCCCAACTGCAATATTTTAAATCTTATCTCAAGAAAATCTCATCAGCTAATCAAGCATGCATTTATTATTATCATTTTGTTTGTAAACATGTCAAATATATAGCATTTATGTAGATTGATCTTGGCTGATTCGATATGATTATGATATGATACCTATTGATTCGTCCTCGGTTTCTCTGTGGGGGTATATATGTCGGTGCTGTAGAGGTTTCACATGGTAATAGAGCCTGGGTTTTTGAACTTCTTGGAAGCCTCACCATATCATGAGCAGAATCTCGAAACGAAGTAAGTAATGATGAGAAAAGGAATCTAGAGATCCTAATATCATATCTCGCAAGTAGAAAAGTGTTTTCTAGTAAGGAAATGAAAAATATACTTATCATATTTTCTTTCTAGGTACATTTCTCATCTTTTCCAGAATTTTTTTTCCCGTGTATCTGCTTGCAGATGCAGTAGAGATACCTAGTGGGAGATTCATGGGAAAAGAGCCAAGTGGAAACCGTAGAAGAACAAATTTCATGGTTATCATGCTATACTGTTGAGCCATACCAAGAAAGGTGGAATGGAAATGCTATTAACTCTTCAAGCCTGAGGACAGTTGCAGAAAAATATACCAACAACGATAGTAGCAAAGAAAGGTGATTACCCTTAAAACTTAAAAGAACTCATGAAATAAAAAATTCTAGGATTGTTTACTTTGGGAAATCTGACAATAGGACAGATTATGATAAATTTTAAATGTAAAGATTGCATACGGTTCCTCAGTATTAATAACAAGAAAAGGAAGCATTCGCATTTCAGATTCTATATCTTTAGAGCTCGTTCCTAGCTTCATGCGGCCAAACTTGACTATTATTTAATATATATTAGCAAATTGACCAAACAGTTCAAATTGTCATGCAGTCTTGGTAGGTGTATATGGCATTACCTCCTGATTTTTAGTAATCAAGCAATATTGCATGTAATAAAGTTTGCAAGCTGAGAAAGTCCTTATATATGAATTAGTAATCTCTTAAAGCATTGTTTGAGAGATTCACAATATGAGTATTAAAAGGAGAAGGCTACTAGGGGAAGGCAATATGATCGCACTATCTTTTTTTAAGCGTTGTTCTTACGAAAAGCACATCTTGAATGTCTATATTTGTGAAATTATTCTAACTGGTGATGATACAGGAGATGGGGAATTAAAGAGCAAAGAACTATGGTCACTAAAGTACGAGATATTGAATTTGAGTCTATGCGAATGTGTCCAACACTTATGGGAGAGCTACACTCAATTGAGCTTTACAATGTTCCAATCTAGTTAATTAAATTACTCAGATAACCATATCAAAAAAGGGTGGAAAAAGTGCAGGCTTTTAAATTGAAAGGTTGCTGGACATGATTGAAAATTGGTATAGATGTACCAATTAAGCTTTGATGTGACAAAAAGGAGGCCATTAACGTATTACTCAATGAGAGGTCAATATGACAGAATCAAGTATGTTGAGGTGGATAGGCACTTCATTAAAGGAAAGGTTGAAGAAGGATATAATTTCTTCAACATTTATCCCGTAAAAAAAAGCAAACAATATACAGCTACTTTTATGGAAGTATTTTCAAGAAAAATTTTTTGAAGATTGTGTTAACAAGTTAGATAGTAACATCGATGGCTTAACTTGAGGGCAGTTTGGGAATATCATTGACAATCAAGCATTATTTATTTATTTTGTAACTATGTCAAGTTTTACATTTGCACGGTCACTTCATTGAAGAAAAGGTTGAAAAAGGAATAATTTCTTCTACGCATATCTCACTCTCTAATGTACCATGTGTTACCCCAACATTTCAATTTTATTTTCTTTTTTTTCTCTTTATCATTAATTTTTACCTAAAATGGGAAACATTATAATATTGCGATATAGTTTTGTATTTTTTATGATTTTTCAAAAAGAAAAACTCTAGAAAATTGTGGTTTTTGATTTATTTCTTTTCAAAAATCATAAAAAAATATAAAACTACACCATTCCATGATAACAAATATTAAAAAAAAAATCTTTATTAATGTAAATGAAAAAACAATACAGAATTAAAAAAAAAAAACATCACATGCCCAAAACCAAGCATGCGCGGAGAAGAAGCCAGGATAAGGTGGAAACCCATTAAAAATCAAAGTATCTTATATACAAACTAATGATCAAAAAAAAAAAGAAAAAGAAAAAATTGAGAGATTGATGCATTACAAGAAATATTAGATGAATTTAAGATGCCCTATTAATTCTTTCTCTATTTGTTGTATATATCACGATTGGTGTAATAAAAATTTTTAAATCAATGAATTAATTATGTGTTTGGATGAATGAGGATTTGAATTTAAATTTGAACCAAATCTTTCATTTCGATATATAAAAATTATGAATTAGGATTTGATTCTAATCCAAATACATCACAAATTATAATTCTTTTGTAATTTTAATTCCCTCCACACTCTAATCATTTGAAATTCTAATCATTTAAAATATTTTGTTCTCTTTGAATTTTCATTATTTATATCTCTATGATTTTCGTATTTTTTCTCATTTCTTTTCAATTAAAAAATAAAAATAAACTCATCATTATTCATTTCGAATATCATTTTATCTCTCTTCTTCATTTAAAATATTTCAAACCACCTAAACAATGAATTTTAAATAAATAAATTTCAAATGTAAGATTTAAGATAAAAGATTTCAAATATAAAATTCAAATTTAAATCCATCAATCCAAATACAATTTAAGTTAGTCCACAAATTGGATTGTAGTTACATTGATTTGCAGTTTACAATTGAGTTATAATTTCATATTTTTAAGGATAAATGATATAATACAAGATTAATTAAGAATATAATTAGATTTATTTCATGGATAAGTAGGATTCCTTATTGTTTAGGATTTGCTTAGAATTTGTATTATCTAGTTAGTTTTTCTCTATTTGAGAATGAAATAAAGTTGTGTGAGTGGCAGGAATTTTTGTCACTTAAACAAATAGTTTGAGGTTCAAATATCAACTCTAATTCTCTATTATCTTATCAAGAGTTTAGTTATCTTGTTTTATATTTTAGCATTTATTTTTTGTAGATTATATTTTTTTGAATAAATAATATTCTCTATAAATATATAGCCCAGAGGTTTTCTCATTTGTCAGATCTTATTGATGAAATTAATATGAGAATTTTATGTTCCCCCTCTCACCGAGGTTCTAATCTTCCCGTGTGTTCTCTGTTTGTCTTCTCCCTTCTTTCCCTCTACTTGAGGGAGGAGAGAGGGTGAACATAAATTCTCAACTTTATTCGATTAATCAATAAACTTTGACAAAATGAGATGGGTTCCAATTAAGTGTTGTTTTTTATTTTGCTTCGAATTATAACCTCATATTTATAAATTGTAAATTATTTTTTTGTATTTTGTATATTATTAAATGAATAAATAAATATATGTATCACAATTTACTCTTTGCTTTTCAATTGTTTTTAAGCCTTTTGTCAATTTTTCTTCTTCCTAAACACAATATTATAGCTAATTCACTAGAAGAGTATTGGTCACAAGAAGCTCAACACAACATGCATGCATGAGAAAATTAAATATGTCATATGGCTTCGTGTTAAAATCAACACTCTTAGATTTTAGTTATAGGTAGGACTTAGCTGGGGCTTTCTACTAACATGCGACATATCATATATGTTGGGCTGAAAGAAATTAAGTAAATGATCAAGCAAATATAAAAGTTAACATTGTTTTACTTGATCAAATACTATGAAAGTATATATGATGATGATAAAAGTTGAATGAGACGTACCTTTATGGTGCTGGTTTTGGCTGGGAAACGAGATGATAAAGCTAACGTTAGAGGCTTAGGAACCAACCAAAGCAAGCATTCTATCAATGGGGTTACAATTTCAATATTTGGCATGTCTTCTGTGTGAAATTTTACGTGCTTCACATCGTACAGTGGAGGTAATTTATTTGGCCAGACGTACGCTCTTGGGAAAATCATATCCTTCCAATAAAACCAAATCAAACCGTTATATTTCTCAGACTTGAAAGAGTATAAGAAGAAGGAATCTATATGAAAAAATATAATTGTTTGTCCCTATATCTTTAGCATATTTTGGTACCAGTCTCTATAGATGTATATATATATATATATATATATTCTTTTTTTCCTAGACCATTAAGTTTCATTTGTCTATAACATCAATTATTCATATATTTTTAAATATGATTATAAAGACTTAATAGTGATTAATGTGCACATAAACTCCATTACTTCTATTATTCATAATTATCCTATATTTTAAAATATGATTATAAAGACTTAATAGTGATTAACGTGCACATGAACTCCATTACTTCTTTATTGACTTGTTAAACTCATAATGAGTTGTGTAAAAATGGGTATAAAAAGAAAAAAAAGAGAAACAAGCAAGACATTAAATCAGAATATTTAACTTGTGATTGAGCAAAGCTTCAAAAGAAAGAAATGTTAGTAACCATTTTATCCATACAATATCATGAATAACTCATCATAATTTTATTAATTCAGTAACAGAATTAATAGAGTCATCTATACACAAGCAAATTTAACTTAGTGATGATAAAGACCAGTATTGTGATAAATAAAACTCAAGAGACTATAAGCAACCAAAAAAAGTATAGAAATTAATATCAAATTATGCTAAAACTATAGGGATTAAATGTTATATTTTCTCTATCTATTTTAATGAGTTGCATGTTGGTATTCTGATGAAAATATAAATACCTCTGCTGTGTTACAGGAAAAGGTGAGGTCTTTGAAATGATCAAAACAGCGAAGGAAATGTGTCATGTTTTCAAACCACAACAAATTATCTGATGTATTGCGTGACAATCTGATGTTGCCACTGCATTTGGCTGATAAAACCAGCATCGGAGAAACTCCTAGTTTTCCTTTGTAGTTAAACTCAAGCAAGTTCGGAACATCAACAAATACCTCCCTCAGATTGGAGCATTCATACAATGAAAACTTCTCAAGGCTGTTAGTTTTAAAGTCTAACTTCTCCAACGAACTGCTACCCCTTATTTCTACCTCTTTCAGACAAACCAAGCGCGACATTACACTCCTCAACCACTCATCAGTTATTGTTGTTACTTCGATCAGTTTCAGAATCCTGAGAGCCAGACATGCTAAGATGTTCAATTCACATGCTTGTCTGTCAGAAGCTTTAAACCTGAAACTCTCAAGAGTGGGAGTATAGAGGACTAGGTTCTCTACTTTATAATTGTTCTCCATCTCCAGCACTTTAATGTGAGGGTTATAAATTTGCGTATTCTCCGGCAAGTCACATCGACCTAGATACAAGAACTCTGTGATCACTTCATTTATATTCTCGGCAAGGACCTTGACTTTGGTGAGATGCAAATATCTCAAGGAATCACAAACAGGAAGGTTAACTTCACATTGTTGGAGTTCATGATAGGTTCTGATGCCTTCGAATATGAACCTCTGCAATTTTTCTCCTTCTTCCACGTGAAATTCCCTCATCCCGTTGCAGCGTTTTACTTCAACTTGCTTCAATGATGGAGATGAAACAGTTAAATTTTGGAATCCTTCACAGCAGCAGATGAGTAGTTCTTCCAACTTAGGGCATGTTATGAAAGTCTCAGGAATTGGAGTGAACTTTAACCGGTAAGTTTGAGCACAGTGAGAAACTTTGAAGAAAATAGAGGAAGAAGCGATTCGTAACTCACATTCTCATTAATGAAACTCCAATCTCCAGAATAATGTAGTAAGGGACTGTGACTCCGATGTTGAAGATGATCTCTTTACAATTGCTTTGCACAGCAAAGTCCAGTAAGGCATCGAGTGAAGTACGATAAGGATAGGGATTAGTGGATTCGATCTCTTCATTGTAAGATAAGCTTAGCTTCTGCAAAGAACCCATAATACGAGGTCCACGAAGTTGGATCATTCTTTCTATGAAAGTGAAGAAGGTCTCATCCGATCTGGTTGTTCTCGAAAGAAATCATAATCGAAGTCAAGAACCGGAAGGAGAGCCAGTAGGAATAGAAGTCTTTGGATAATACGCTGAGCTTGGTTGCATCCTTACAAGGCAAGAAATGCAAGATGTAGTGGATGAGTTGCTCAGGCAGATTTTGGAGCTTAATAGTGTCAATCCCTTGGTCTTGGGTAACAGATCTTCTCTTTTTTGTTGGTTCTTCCATGTCGTAAATTTCTTTTTGGTCTCCCTGCAGCACGATTACATCAAATAAGAAATATTAGAAACATTAACCATAGATACTAGATCTCTTATTTAAAAACACACACTTGTTTATATGTAATAGCACTTTTGAGAGAAGCCTTTTCTATTGGAGAACTTTCTTGAGTAATCATGTAATATATAATATGTGGTGTTCTAATCATGTTTTTTTCTGATTCGAATGGTGAATTATCAGATCTTATCTCGCGTACTCGATGTCATTCATCAAATAATTGTAATATATGAAGGAAGGATTATGTTAAGGTCTTCACAACAGAATTAAATACTATCATGTCTATGCATTGACAACTAAATAGTAGTTATTTTTCTTTGTTAAATTGTTAATGGAGCGAACTCGTGGTATTTACAAGGACTTGCGTGTAATTTTCCGGTATATAAAACTCTAAGTAGACGTGGGTGTCATAGGTCAGATTTATCAATAGTGTTTACCCTGATTGTGCCAAGTTGTGCCCAAATTCGCCTACCATTTGTAATTTGGGGCCCCAACCAAGTAGTAAACAGAATTGAGCTCATGACAGTAGAAAATAAATTAAAATTTGGCTAAATTTATATAAATTTGTACAGCCATTTTTTCTATTATATAAGGACTTCTTTGGGGCTTGTATCATGCTGTCCCTCATATTAACCCATCATATAATTCTGGCTTAGTTGATACCAAAATATGTAGTAATATAATAATTGGTATATAAGTTTGGAAAATCAGACTAAAGTAATTGGTTTGATTGAAAAAATGGTGAGGGCTGGTTTAGTTTGATCCAGAATAATAAGATAACTAGTTTACAAAAAAGTCAAAGTGGCCAAACATAGAAAAATCAGTGATTCGGCCAATTCTATAATTTTGAGTTTTGAATCAAATTATACGGATCTTTTAAATAATATTGGATGGATTTGTCGGATATATATTCTGTCTCTCTCACCCAAAAATAGATCTTCTTACAACTCCATACCTCTCTATACACGCAATCTCTGGGGTCAAATCATAAAATTTCTTAAAAACATATTAGTATATTTTTCAAAAATTTTTAAAATTTCAGTGACTAACCACCAAGAAATGAGAAATTGAGATTTAAAGAACTCATTTTCTTTCTAAAGCTCCATGAAAATGAAGTAAACATAAGAAATGATATCGATTTTTATTATAATTTACAAATCTTGATTAATGAGTGTGGGAAGCTTGCCTGTATAAATAGATTGATCTTGTCAAAAGTGTTCTTACCAATGCCGATCGATGGCGTAGGATTTTCCCTTTATTTTTGCACAAGATGCGGCTCTGAACAAAGCAAATCAAATTAGGGTTATTATAATAAAAGTGGAAATCTAGCCAAATTTATATAACATTAGGTTGGTTAAATCTTCTATGTTGGGCTTCCGTGAGATTTATGGTACTTCGGAACCACATCAATCCAATATGAGTGCACGGCCCACTAAAACACCATGAGAGAAATACAATTGTTCTATTTCTCGCTAAATTTAGGGGGCTTGTCTATTCCTAACTAATCCCTTCATAAGTAAGAAATTAACCTAATAATCAATATGCAAGTATCACCCCTTAATGTGTGGTAGGTCATGCCGTATTGACCCTCCACATGTGCTTGCATTTATCTTCATTTAACATGCATCAAGGCTAGATGAACTCATGACTTGAGGCTTTTCTTTGTATTCATCTTTCTTGCCACTTGATCTTTAAAGAACACAATTTTTTTTTATACAAAATGTTAAACACATATATATACACATATCTATGTTATGAATCACATTCCCACACCACATTCTTTTTTTCCTTATATTTTTAATACATCAAATTAGGGTTACTGTAATAAAAGTAGAAATCTAACCAAACTCATGAAACATTGGTTGGTCAAATCTTCTATGTTGGGCTTTCATGATATTTACCCCTGTTTTTAAAACCACCAAGCATTAATCCAATATGAATGCATGGTCCATTAAAACTGTAATGACCTTAAATTTTAAATTAAATAAAATTTCCTTCAATAGATATTTTATTTAAATAAATTTTATAGCAAGTAAAAATTAACAGTTTATAAGAATTTAAGTAAGAAATTTTATTGAGGATCTAAAGTTTAAATTTTTCTAAGTAAAAAAAATGATTTTAAATTATAAAAAAAAATCGTGTTCTTTTTTATAATATTTTGTGTTTTTTTTGTAATTTTCTTGTGCTTTTTCTTATAATTTTTCTCAGAAGTTTTTGAATCAGATTTTTGAAAAGAAAACAGAGCATTCTTATCGTGTTTTATCCTCACCGCCATTCAAAATTCATAGAACCTGCTAGAAGTAGATTTGTTGTCCCTGTACCCATTCTTCAACTCTTCCTCTCTTCTCAATCATGTCCTTTCTCTAAGCCTCATCGTCTGAAATTTCATGGCTGCCTAACAGCGATGTGAGCACTCTGTTCTCCTCTGCAGCAGCTCGGCAAACCTCTTCTCTCCTCTGTTTGACGTGCTCGACGACTTGGAGGAGGCCAGGATTTTCGTCCTCTTATTCGTGTTTGCATAGGAGAATAGTTGAGACCCTCCAATGTCACCAGCAGCATTACTCGGCGTTGCACCTCCGTCCGCACCTGGATTGGCCATCTCTACTCTGTCTCTTTCTTTCCTCGCTGTGGCATGGTGTGTGTGGGTTCTGAAAGTTAGTTCTCTTCCTTCTTTATACTTGCTGTGGTTGAGTTGCATCGGACAGCCTTCTTCTTCCTCCACATCCGACCTGAAATTTCTTCTCCTCCCTGTTTTCGGCATTGCTGATTGAAGCTGCTGTCGCGTGAGCTTGGTGATGGCTAATGCGTTCAGCTTTCATCCATTCTTCCTCTTTAGTTGTTGGTGTTGCATGGGTGCATGAGGTAAGCACGATCCCTTTCTTCTTTTACCCGATGAGTGCTGTATCTTTCTTTCTTTGAATTGCCGTGACTGTTGAAGGAGGGAGTTGAAGCCTTGTTTTAATTGCTATGGCTGTTATTGTGAGAAGGGGAAAAATTAATTTCTTAGTCGTCTGAGGAAAGGACTTGTTAAATGAGTATATACACGTTAGAATTTTTCTCAGTTGAAGTTGTTAATTTTGGTTGCTGCCAACTGTAATTCCATAGTTGATTGGAATTTAATTTGAGGTGCTTTGTATTTTTGATGATACTAGAGTTGTGTTGGAAGTTGATTAAATCGTTGAATGCTTAGTATGAGCTAAATTTTAATGCACTCATGATATTTGTAAAAATGTTTGAAGGATTATATGTAAGGTAACTTGAGCTATTGAAAATGCTTGAAGGAATGTTAAATTGGCATAATATAATTTGAAGGATTATATGTGACTGGCGTTATTGCTTGGGACTATAAATGTTACTTAATGAAATACATGCATTTACATACGAGTTGTAAATTGGAACTATTCATTGAAATCGTGTTGCACCAAAAGGAAAATTGTTAACCTATATAATAATGAAGATTTTTCTTAAGCTTGGAATGAGGGTTGAGTTAATGGTTAAGGTTGAATGTTGCATAGTATTGTTGATCTACTTGATATAAATTGTTGGAGGGTTTAGAGAAAGTTTTAGAGGTTAATGAGAAATTTAAAAAAATTATGGAAGACTTTGAACGGTAATTTTATTTGTTTAATATAAAAAGAAAAATTTATAATGATAAGAGGATTGTTGGGTTATGTGTTAGATTATTTGGAGAATCACCAAAGTAAGAGAGAACTTGAGATGATCAAGTTGTAGAATTCTTGAAAATTTTTAGATAAGTGGATAGTGTCTCAACTGATTTTTTTTTTCAATTAAAATTTCGTTTGCTAAAATATTACATTTTTTTTGAAAATCATTTTAATAGCATTAATGTGATTATTGGATATTTGTTGATTAACATTGCTTTATTTTGAGAAATTAGCTTTGTCAAATTTGAAATGTTATTTGATCAATTAAATCAAGTTTGGACTTTGATTATGAGATTTTTATTTTATCAAATATTGGATTAATATAGAGAATGATTCTTGCGAGTTTGACTTTAAAATTTTTTTGATTATTCGATAAATGCAAGCATGAGCATTAGATATGAAATTTTATTCTGGCAAGTTTTAATGCTTAAAAGTATTTATGCGGGTTTGATTTTGAGAACGAGAACTGTATCTTGAAAGTAATGATTTCCTCGCATGTTTGAAAATGATTTTAAAAAAGGGACTTTATACGGAACACTGATTGCTAACGGCAGTTTCGTTAGCCCTTGGCGCGCCATGGTACACTTAGCTAGCAGAGTATTTATAAGAGGTGCTAGCCCCGTGTGATGGCCAACGCATGTGGAACGGAGGGATGGTTATTCATGAGCATTGTACTCACATTTGTTTCGTGGCTTCGGCTGTATTTGGTTATATACCCTCGTGAACTGTGTGTCCACGTTTGTTTCGTGGCTTCGGCTGCGTTTGGTTACTTACCCTCGTGGATTGTGTGTCCATATTTGTTTCGTGGCATAATTCGTGTTTGGTTATTTACCTTCGTGGACTGTGTGTCCATATTTGTTTATTATTCTGATGAGTCTCTATTATATGAATTTGATTATTTGGTAACTTTACATCCTATTGGATTTAAATAGTAAGTTATTTATAATTATTGGTTTTGTTTATTTGCTTTCTTGCAATCAAGCGATGATATTATTTAATATGAGATTTTTAATGGTTCGAGATTTTATTTAAAATTCTATACAATCATTTTATTTTGAAGTTTATTAAATTTTTAAAAAGCACATTGCCTCTTTAACTTACATAATTGTTTAAATTTTTATGTTCAATTATTTATTGTTGAGACGTTATTCATTGAAAAATATCTTTGATCTCAGATAATGTAGCTGACGCTACTCCTCCAGCAGGTCATTGAGGGGCCTTTTGCTTTTGGAAAAGAGGAAGCCTATAGCTTAACGCTCCACGTGCATCATAATTAGGTTTTGTTCTTATTTTAAATCATGTAAACTAATCTCCTCACTGGTTTTGTTGACAGAATTTGTTGCTGTGAGATTTTTGGGAGGTCTAAATTATAAAGGAGGCTTTGTTAAAATTTTCACAAAATATTTAAAATTATATAAACTTTATTATTGTATATAACTTGTATATCAATAACTTAGTTTAACCTCTGGTTAATTAAGGCTTATGGAATATGAGTTCATCTTATATTTCATGCCGGTCATACCCATAACACCGGGGTGTGACAAAAACACCAGAGAATATAAAACAACAATTTAACGAGGGATAAAGAATGTTTGTTCTGTCCCTCAGTATAAATTTAAGGGGTTTGTATATTTCTAATAATTCCTTTATAACTAAGAAATTAAACTTAATCAATATGATGTCACCCCTTCATGTGTTGGCAAGTCATCATGCCATATTGACACAGGCTAGAACTCATGACTTGAGGCTTTTTTTTTTTTTTTGGCGTTGGCTTTTATTACCAATTGATCTATAGAGAATTTAATTTTTTTTTTTACAAAAAGTTATATAAACAGATATATATAATGAATTATTGAATTACATGACAACACCACATTTCCTTTTTTTTTCCTTATATTTTTAATATATCATACTAGGGCAATTTAGATAGTAAAAATTTATAAAGTTGTTTTTATCAATTAATTATTTTATCGAAGAATAAAGTAAGCCTTACTAATTTGTTCTCTAATTTCCTCATTAATCAGAGACAAGTACACTGGCTCACTTATTAGAGAGGGGAAAAATGTCTTGCTAATTTATCTTTTTAGCAATGAAAGAAAATGATCATATTTTGCTAGTAATGTTTAAATTGTAGCAAGGTTTCAATTAAATTATTAAGCCATCAATAGTCCACAACAAAATATATCATAATTTATCAATAGGTGTTGGGTTTAGTGAAAAAGGCTAATATCTCATGACATAGAAAGCCAATATATAGATGTTGGGTCTCTATTAGAAAGGGCCAATATCTCATGATATAACAAACCAAGAATTATTAAAATAATTGTTCACATTTAGTGTCTAACAGTACTTCAAAGCTTCTAATACCAAAAAATTCCAAAAATAATTTCTAAAAACTGCAGTTTGAGGTTATTACACTATTTATAAAAAAAATAGCATCCATTATTAAAATAATTGATGCATTTAATAGACTGTATTATAGCAGGTTGTGACTACTACAATTTGTTATACTTTTCCATATGCTTCCGTATGACTAACAAAGAAGTTAAGTTATCAAGCCATTTCAGAAAACACGATTAAAATCATCATAGAGAAACAAGGGAGCGCCGAGCCAACATTATATTTGATGATGAAAAGATAACAAAAGCAAAGAAGAATGAGGTATCTCTATCAAGTCCGATTACTTATAAGGAATTATCAGTCAACGTTGAAGCTTGTAGAAGGAATTATAGCACTTGAGTATGAAGTCTCAAATTCAAGTATGTGTGAATGTAGAAAATGCCTTTGAAAGAGCTAAGCCAATTGAACCTGGCAATGCTTGAATCTAATCTAATCTAATCTGAGTCATATAAAAAAGAATAAGGAGCAAAAAAGTCGTTCAATTTCCCTGTTGCAGATGTATTGAAGCCTTGAATGTCCACTTTGATTTCATAGTGTCGCCAGCACTTCGTTGGAATCCCACAACAGCATCTGTCTTCCATCCCCTTCTTCCTCCAAACTCTCTTACCATATTCAAACTGTTATGTTTCCAAATTGAATTCACTTCAATGGATGCTTTTGTAATTACAATAATATGTATAATAGAATTGCAATAAAAGTTTATCAAAACATACCTTCAAGGTGCTAGTTCGGTTTTTGTAATGATCAGATGAGAATGCGAGTTTCAAGGGTTTAGGCACTAAAGAAAGCAAACTTTTCACCAACTCTTTCATTGTTCGATCTTGTGGCTTATCTCTTGTTCGGACCATTATATACTTTAGATTGTGCAATTTCAATGGACTGTTTTGTGACAAAAACTCTGTTGGGAAGATAACATCCTGGAAAAATTAAACCAAAATAAACCAACTTAAGTCTTCAAAATTACTAATCAAGAAAGGATTATATGAAGGAGATTCATTTTTTGTGATCTGCATACATATACTAAAATTATTTCATATATGAATTCAAAAAATGCAATGTAGCTCTCTAAAGTCTAAAGAAGATATTACTTTCTATATCAATGCACGGTCAAATATACATATCATGAAGATTCACCCCTCCAAAAAAAAAATCCAAAATCAAAAGGCTTTTTTTTCTCATGTTTAAGTTACTAAAGAACACATTCATTCATCAATAGATAAGACACACACACACACACACACACAAATATCCACACACACATAACAAGATGAATTATATATGATCACGAGTCCTAAACAAGTACAAGCTTGCTTCCTTGGGTTTTGTGCAATTCACAAGGTGTATATGTAGCAAGTAATTACCTTAGCTTCATAGCAATGAATAGTGATGACTTCGATGTGATCAAAGCACGAGAGAAACTGCTTCATGTTACCAAACCATAAGATACTATGTACGTCTTTTCGTGGCAATCCAATGTTGACAATGCATTTGGTTGATAAAATTTGCATCGGATAAACTTGCAAGCTTCCTTCATAGTCAAATTTAAGCAAGTTTGGTGCATCAATAATTGCCTCGCTTAAATTGGAACATCCCCTCAATGACAACTTCTCAAGCTTATCATTTTTAAACTTGATCTTCTCTAACTCTTCGCATTCACTTAATACCAGTTCCTTCACACAACCCAAGTTTGATACTATACTATTCAACCACTCATCTGTCACAAATGCTACTCCACACAATTTCAAAGTTGTGAGACTCATACATGCTGACAAGTTCATTGCACGTATCTGTCCTTTAAAACGAAAAGTCTCTAGATTGGGAGCGAAAAGGAATAGGTTCTCCAGCTGTTTATCTTGCCTGTGAACAATATTAAACACTTTAAGGTTAGGGTTAAGAATTCTTAAGTTCTCGGGCAAGTCACTGAAACCGATGACTAAATGCTCAGCAATAACTAGTTCTGGTAAGTCTTCTGAGACCTTTAAATAAAAGAGAAACACATGTTTGATGGATTCACAGGCAGAAAGGTTAATGTCACATGGCTTGAGTTCATCATCTTTATAAGTTGTAAAGCCAGTAAACTTGAAACTGATTAGATTCTTTCCTTTCAATTGAACTCCTTTTAACCCCCTGCATCTATAGATATCAACATCTTCTAACGACAACGACAAAATAGATATAGTTTGTAATCCTTTGCAACAAGTGATTTCTAGTTTCTTCAATTTGGGGCATTGTATAGTAGAATCAGCAATTGGGATTCTTAACCCCTTAAGTCTGAGATCAGTCAAAAAATCTGATGAGAATAGACGAAGTAGCGGGTCATGTCTCAAATCCATCAAGTGATTAAGTTGGTCTGATGACCCCACCATGAGATCAGGCTTGTCGTCGTTGTCTATATCGAAGAAGCTTCGTATGTCAAGAGTAATACTTTTACTTTTTTTCTGTATTGCAAACTTTAGCAAAGTATCAAGCAAAACTTGGTAGGGATAACGATAAAGATCGGACCTGATCTTTTTTCGATAACATAGGCTTAGCTTTTGCAGAGACTCACGGATATGAGGACAACGAAACACTAGGGTATTGTATATGAAAGAGAAGAAGCGCCGATCTGAGTCTTGGTCTTGTTCAAAGACTTGGTAATCGAAGTTAAGAACAGGATACGAAAGCCACAAAGAATGGAAGGCTTTGGATACAACACTGAACTTGTTTGCATCCTTGTAAGGAAGAAGATTCATGATCTCGTGGACGAGATGTAGAGGGAGATTTTCAATCTTGTTAGTATTAATGTTTATGGGAATTTCATCAACTATGCTTTTGGTTGTTGCCATCATCTCCTCAATGTCGTTAGTGTCTTCTTCCTAGCAATTACAACAAATAAGAACATCATAATATTAGCATGCGTAGCTCCAAAAAATTCAAAACAAGTTGAGTAGATTTGTAAATTTATATGAAGTTTTTCTTTTTTTTAGCATTTTTTATTTTTTATAAAATATAAAATATTTTCTTGATATCTTTTAAAAGGAAAACTTTATTGAAATTCACATATTTCAACCTCGGAGGATTTAAATCCTTAGAACACGATGCACAAAAACAACAACAACAACAAATGCATTTAAGGTGTTTTTCGTCTTCTCTATATCTCCTAATGTTCAAAATCTCAGCCCTTTATTTGGAGAATTAGATGAAATTGCCCTTCCCATTATCTCAAATAAATAGCTAAGATTTTAGACGCTAGAAGAAAGAGGACACCCAAATTCACAACAAACAGTCTTATCCTACTAGATAGATTAGAAACACCCACGAATGTGTGAACAAATTAGCACAAGGAATTGAGGCAAGCGTGTAAATGCATGTCTTGAAATTTCAATGCTATAAATTTTCCTAAATTTGTCAAGAAAGATGACGCTTCTATTTTACAGAATTGCTGAGCAAAAGTCAAAATGCAAGAACTTATATATCAATTGGGATGATTAAACAGAACAGTCTGCAAAATGATAGTAGAATTGATAAGAAACAGTATGAATATTCCGGTGAGATAAAATTACATAACAACCTCTCACTGCACCTCAATAATTATTAAATTTGGGGGGAGTCTAGAAGTACCTTCATTAATAGTTGTTGAGTTCGCAGAACTTCCTGAGGAATATCACTGTTAAAATGATTATAGATGATTCGCTGTGTTCCACCGATAATGTTATATATATATATATATATATATATATAGGCATAAATATGTGCTTTGATGACAGCCTCTTCTTTGTGGATAAATATTTGATATTTGATAAGGAATTTGATTTGATAAATATACAACTCTAAAATTTCAAGAGATATACATATGATTAATATTCCTGGCCAAGTAAGAAAAGATATAGACAAATATTGAGATAGGTATCCCATATTTAAAATTCTACATTTAAATTTAAATATTCGAATAGTTTCCTATTATCAAAATCCTTATCAAATAGTTATGGATAAGGAAAAAGCTATCAAATCACATACTTATGCCTATAAATAAGCATATTAAATATAATGAAAAAAATTATGGGTGGAACATATCTTCTAATCATTTAACCGGGATAATATATTAATAATAATATAGTAATCAAATCAAGATGTTGGCAAAAATAAAAGTAATAATAAATTGAAATAAAGTCACACATTGGCGACAAACAAAAAATTATTACCAAAAGGATTAGTTGTTCACGATATTGAGAATCAAAGTTTGAATTTTTATTGAAATTTAATATATGATAGTAAGGTTGTTAAACTTGAGAGTTTAAGTAAATTAATGATAAGAATGTAAATTCAAAATGTAGACTTTGATTATAACTTTATAAGAGTTTACCTCTATTGATAGATAGCTTTTAAAGGTATATGATTAAATAATTAAAATATAAAATATGATCATAATTTAATTTAAATATATTTTAAATATTTGTCATTGAAATTAAATCCATCTATATTTATAGATTATTATAATCAACATAGAAATTTTAAAACAGGGCAACTTATTTTTGATATTTTTTGTTTTATTTTTTATTAATATTAGTTTTTATTTTTTTTTAGTTTTATTTTTCATTAAATTAGGTTTTACCATTTCTATGAACCAAATTTTACATAATATATATCTATTTTGCTCAACAAGTTTATGAGTGAATTTGCACGATTTAATAAGTTAAAAACATAAAAATAATAAATTTGAAAAGTTAACTCATGAGTTTAAATGAGTTTTATTTAATTCGAGTTTATAAGTGAGTTAACATGATTTTATAAGCTAGAAATACAAAAACGATAAACTCAAAAAATTAACTCAAGAGTTTGATAATAATGTCTGATAATGTTTCGAATAGGATTGCCTTAAAAGGAAAGACAACTGTGCACAACAATAAAAAAAAATTATTGAAAAATTGACACGAATCCATAAATCCCCAACAGATGAAAAAAAATAAAAGAGCCAATACAAACATAATCGTCAATTTATTAGGATAAAACTACGCATATTCTAGAGATAAAATAACTATAATTTTTATTTCTTAAACAATTAAATTGCCAAACCAACTTAACTCATACATGTTATGTAGATCAAGCCAGTTTAGGCTTATTTTTAAAATTTGTTGACATTTTTGGCAATCCAACCCAACCTATATTATATGGTGGATTAAGTGGATAAAGTGATCTTCAGCTCAATTCACCAAACCTAAATAAAAGGGAGAATTTCATCTAGAGTCTTTAAGGGGAAAAAAATTACACTTAGAGCCTAATGCATTTTGAAATTATGGCATTTTTTGCAAATATATTTTAGGGGGAAAAAAGCACAAGTACCCTTAGCGCAAACAAAAGAACTTTAGGTTCACTACGATAGATAATTACTTGTTAACAAGTAAACCTAAAATTGTGAATTTGTGAATATTAAGTTATAAATTTATTAAGTTGTTCAAAACGAACATATCAATTTTAAATAAAAATTTTATTTTTAATGAATAATTATTTATTAATATGTGAATTTAAAGTTGTGAATTCGTGAACTTATGGTTGTAAAAATCTGCACTTGCACTTGTTGCCTTTTTTCATTTAGGGCAATTGTGTCATTTCTCCTAAAAACATATTTGCAAAAAAAAGCCATTGAACTTACAAAATAATTTCAAAATGAATTGGGCCTTAAATATAGTTTTTTTTCTCTATTGAAAGCCCTAGATGAGATTCTACCTAAATAAAATTCACCATTTTTTATTTGATTTTAAAAAATACTAAATACATAGGTCTCAATACTGCAGTTTTTTTTTTTTTTCCCCCTTTTAACTTTTAATAACATCATTTGATTAGAGATATCTAAGTAGATTATATATTTAACTTTTAAAAAATACTAAATACATAGGCCTCAATACCGCAGTTTTCTTTTTGTTTTTGTCTTTTAACTTTTAATAACATCATTTGATTAGAGATATCTAAGTAGATTATCTTTCACTAGTTAAAAAAAAATTAACATTGGCATTTTATTTTATTTTTCTATTTTACCCCTAACATTCATAGTCTTTTAAAAAAGAAAAAAGAAAATAAAAGAGAGACACACATTTCACTCTGTCATGCACAAATATATTAACACTAAATTTAATTCAGACCTTCTAAGAAAGAAAAGTGGTACTGTCATTGAAAATAATGTAAGTTATTCAGTTTTGAACTAAATTATTTCTTTTTCTGGCCTAAAAAAACTAAAGTATTACTTTCGGCATCAATTATTTCTATGATGTCAAAAAAAATCAAGGGAGAACCTCAAATATACAAATACCAATAAAGTCCCATAGAATTGATAATCCTCCCCGACTCGTTACTAAATAAATTTTAAAGTAAAAAGGTATTTTTATCCTCTACCCTCCGTCCCCCTATCTTACTCCGTCTCTCGTGTTAATTACTCACTCCGATATTCAAACCCCCCCCCCCCCCCCAAAACCCCACGAAAAATCTTCCCAAGGCTCACCCACCACTATAGCCTTTGATTTCTGGGACCAAAATGAATTCGAAGGATAAAGAAGGGGTCTTCATAGTTGAGTATAATGATCAAGATGATTCAGAAGACTGTGGTGTTGTTGGTGTCGATCGAGGTCATTCGTGCTATGGCTGAAGCTAATGTTTCAGTGGCGGATGTAACGTAACCGTTGTAGAGAACACAAACGCTTTGAAGGAGCTGATTCCTTATAATGGGATTCTCAATTTGGAAGGCACCCATATGCCCTTGTTGTCGATTCAGGTAATTTTTCTATAATTAATTGGCTCATTCTTTCGTTTGTTCATGTGAAGTATGTTGGGTTCAGGGGATTGCTTTGGGTTGCTCTGTTTTTGTCAGTGACAGATTGTAGGAGGAGAAATCAAAGGCTGTGGTGGCAGGTGAGGTCCCGGAAAGATCCCAAGATGGGGCTTATTGAATATCGGAGTGAATAATACGAGCAACAGGTGAGAAAAGGGCAGGATAAAAAACCTTTTTACTTTAAAATTTACTGAGACAACAAATTTTTAAAAATTTGTGAAGAATTATCATATTTAGCCAGATTTCATTATTATTTGTATGTAGTTAGTCCAAAGCTCAAGTAAAGGAGGAAGATTGTATTAAGCCTAACAGCTAATGTAAAACTTTGTTGAATCTCACGTGGATATGAATAATAGATATTTTTGTGCTAATACTAGATCAATGCCCGTAAGTAATGAATTGCATGGCTCGAGTTTAGTGACAATTGAGTTAGGGCCTCTGCATCAACATTAGTATGTAATGTTAAATGAGTAAGGGCTATTGTGTTATTCTGGACGAGCACGGCTGAAAAAGTTAGTCGGTATGAGCAAGATTAGATTTGGCACTTGGAATGTTGAGACCTTGATTGATAAATCTATGGAGGTGGTAAAAGTAATGATTTATAGAAAAATTAATATCTTGTACCTGCAAGAAACTAAATGGCTCGGTGAACAAGGTAAGGATATTCAAGATTTCAAACTTTAATATATTGAAAAAGTAAGCACACGTAATGGGATGGGTATCATTGTTGATAAAGAGTGGAAGCAAAATGTGATAGAAATTAATAGAATTGGAGACAGAATTATTTCTTTAGAAATGATTGTTGGACGTGAGACTATCAATATTATTAGCACTTATGCACCTCAAGTTGGGATAGAAGCTGGCCTTAAAAAATTATTTTGGAAAGATTTGGAAGGATTGATCTAAAACATACCACATAATGAAAAGATTTTCATTGGATGAGACTTTAATGATCATGTCAAGAGGGAGGCAGGTCATTATGCAAAGGTGCACGATGGTTTGGGTTTTAAAGAGCTAAATAATGAAGGACAACTTATTCTTGATTTCTCTTTGGCATATGATTTCAAGATCACTAACACTTGTTTTAAGAAAAAGAATGAGCATCTCATCACCTATAAAATTAGAGCCTTAAGATCACCGGTTGATTTCTTTTTGGTATGGAACACTGATAAAAGAATTTGTAAAAATTGTAAGGTAATTTATGAGGATGCTATAATGAAACAACAATGGGTCCTTATCCTTGATGTGTATATTATGAGTCAAAACCAAAAGCATTGACAAGTAATAACTCTAACAATTAGATGTTGAGAATTAAAAAATGAAAAGCGAGAAATTTTCAAGCGAAATCTCTTGGCTGAAGAAATTTTAGAGTCTCGAGAAAGTGCTAACATCTTGTGGGGGGATATAGATGGGAAGGTAAGGAAGGTTACAAAAAAAGTTTTGGGAGAATCAAAGGGTTTTGGTTTGAGAGATAAGAAGTCTTGGTGGTGAAATGATAGTGTACAAAAAAAAATAAGTATAAGAAGGAGTGTTTTAAAGCCATCAATTTGTGCAATAATGGTGAAAATTGAGAAATATATCATATGGCTAAAAGAAAAACTAAAAAGGCAGTGAGTGAAGCTCATTTTAAAACATTTGAAGAGTTTTACAATGGTCTTTAAACAAAGGATGGAGATCAAAATATTTATAAGATTACAAAGAGTAAGCAAAGAAAATCAAGAGATTTGAAACAAGTAAGATTTTGGTCACGAATGGTGATATTAAAGACAGATGAAAAACTTACTTTTTTAAACTTTTTAATGGTGGCAATTCATCAATTAATTTGGAGGATTTAGTAATTCTTGAAAGAGAACAAAATTTGTCATTTTATCAAATGATATGAGATTGGGAGACAAAGGAAGCACTTAAGAAAATAGCAAATAGTAAAGCTAATATACTTGATTATATCCCTATTGAAGTGTGAAAATATTTGGGTGAAGAAAGGGTGTGATGGTTAACTAAATTATTTAATGAGATCTTACAATCCAAGAGAATGCTTGACAAGTTCCTATTTACAAAAAAATAATATGGATATTCAAAATTGTGTTAACTACAAAAAGATAAAAATTATGACTCAAATGAAATTGTGGGAAAGGGTGATTAACCATAGGTTGAGATTGGAAACTAATATCTCTAAGAATAAGTTCGACTTCATGCCAGATAAGATGACAATAGAAGCAATTTATCTATTAAAGAAATTAATGAAAAAGTATTAATACAAAGGTAAATATTTACATATGATTTTCATTGATTTGGAAAAAACTTATAATCGAGTATCGAGAGAAGTACTTTGAAAAGCATTAGAAAAGAAGAGTGTTTGAGTTGCTTGTATTCGAGTTATACAAGAGTGCATGAAGGGGCAACAACTAGTATAAGAATGTCTGGCAAAGAAACAAAAGAGTTTCCTATAAAGATTGGACTGCATCAAAAATTATTTTTGAATCCTTATTTGTTTAATCTAGTGTTAGATGTTTTGACTGAGCATATTCAAGAGGAAATCCATAAATGCATGCTTTTGATGAATGTTATAGTTCTTATTGTGAAGACAAAAGATGAGATTAATTGTGAACTTGAGTTATAAAAGAGAACATTGGAGTTAAAAGGTTTTTGTTTGAGTAGGAGTAAGATAAAATATCTACATTGTAATTTTAATAAGAGATTAGTGAGTGGTAATTTGAAAATAAAATTAGATAATCAAATTATACCTCAAGTAAAAAAATTTAAATATCTAAGAGTGATTATTCAACATAATAGGGAAATTGATGGATATATTACACATAAGATATAAGGTAAGTAGTTTAATTGGAGAAAGACAAAAGGAGTTATCTACGATCTAAAGTACCATATAAACTTAAACGGAAGTTTTATCGAACTGTTATATAACTAGCAATATTGTATGATAGTGAATGTTGAGCTTTAATAGGACAGCAAGAGCATAAAGTTTAAGTAATAGAAATGAGAATGTTGAGATAGATGTGCATACATACACATAAAGACAAAATCAGAAATGAGTGCATATGGGAAAAAGTGTGCGTCGCACTTATTGAAGGAAAAATAATAAAAAATTATTTAAGGTGGTTTGGATATATATAAAGAAGACCATGTGGGAGGCACTTGTGAGGAGAATGAGACAAATAACTTTAAACTCTGTTAAGAAGGATAGATAAAGGCTAAGGAGAACATTTTTTAAAGTTTTTGGTCGAGACGTCTTAATTAACAATATTTATAAAATTTTAATAAATTATAGAATACAATGGTGTCATATAATCCATATAGCCGATCCCACCTAGTGAGATAAGACTTGTTATTGTTGCTATATCCCAAAAATCAATGTAAAATTCCTTTTGATTTGCAGCTCTGTATGCACTCAAATTTTTTTTTTTAACTAGTATCTTCACTTTTAATTTTGTTTTATTATAAATGTTCCAAAACAAATGTAATGAACAACTAGAATATTGTGGGAACTTATAACTCAAGCTCATTCGTGGACCTGCCCTACACACACACACACAGAGTTCAAGGAACGATAGAGGCAGTTCTTTAAGGGCAAAGCCCAAGGATCAGCATCTATTACAGTCACCAACATAACGAGGAATACAAATTCCTAATCGATCAGCGTGATGATGATGATTGTCCAGTAGACTTGTAATCGATCTATAATTGCCCAGATTTCACCTATCTGGATCTGTGCTTCAATTTCTTCCAAGCTCCATTCACCCTCTTTATTTACTAGGTCACTCACTCTTAACTGCTGAATAGAGGTAGTTCTTGTTTCATGAAGTAGTTATGATACATTTCTTCTTACATTGATCACCTTACAAGAACGAACAAGTTTTTCATTTTCATGACAGGAACTACAAGTGAAATGAAATTTTATAAATTTAAAGAGCTCTCTCAATAAATTAGTTTTCTGACACAAGCTCTTACTTTAAACTTGTGCTTGTAACATTTAAAACATATTACTATCATCAAAATGAGCTAACATTTGAAACATAAAGGAAATCATAATCAATGCATATAAGAAATAAAGAACTCTTCCAAATCGCTCCACAGATTTGAAGTATTGGATGTTCACTTCGAGTTTATAGTGTCACCATCACTTAGTTAGAATTCCAGAATAGCATCTCAAGCGAGATTCTGTATAATTCTATATATAAAATAAATATAATTTTTATTTATTAAAAAAATTGCCAAAGCAACTTACTTTACCGGTTATGTGGATCAAGGGTTATTTTTAAAATGGATTGAAATATTTGCAATCCAATCCAACTCACATTATAAGGTGGTTTAAGTGGATCAAATGACCTTGAAGCCCAACTCACCAACCCTAAATAAAATTCATCATTTCCTAATTTGACTGAAAAAAACCATTAAATATATATAAACTTGAACACCTAACTTTTCTTTCTTTCTTTTTTCTTTTTAACCTTTCATAGCATCATTTGATTGGAAATATCTAAGTAGATTTTCTTTCAGTCGTTAAAAAAAAAAAGGCTTTTTACCATTCACATTTTTATCGTTAAAAAAAGTTAGCAACACTTTACGTAAATCAGCTGTTTAATTTATCCAGGATAAGTTTTTTAAGCAAACAATATAGACAAATACATTCTACATGATGAGCGCCCAAAATAACTTATGCAAGATGTTCAGATTTAAACTGGAGTGTTACTTTCTTCCTCAATTGTTTCTACAGTGTCAAAAATAACCAATCTAATATTTTTTCTGCAGCGCCGTGTACTCAAATTTATTTTTTTTAAAATTAGCATCTTCATTTTTTATTTTATTTTATTATAAATGTTCCAAAACAATGTAACTAATCACATCTAGAATATTGTGATGTGACGGCTTATAACTCATTATTATTTGTGGACTACTGTGCGCGCGCGCACATTAAAGAACATAGTTTGATGCGCTTATAATTCTAACCAAAAAGAAAAAAAAAATATAATATGAAGGAAAAAGTAAAGTTTCCTCCCCAAAATTTAAACATGATTTAGTCCCTTAAAATGTGTCGAATAGATGGGCCCCTTGCAATTTGCATGCGACAACTAACTTTGTCAATAAAGTTTATATATATATATATATATATATATGAATTACATAAAGCAATTCTATGAATACGTTATGAGTCCATATAAGCAAACGTCACAAGTGAAATAGGGTTGTATAAGTTCAATCTAACAAGCTAGTTTCTATAAGTTCTCCTTTTAAACTAATGCTTATACCATTTGAAACATATTACAATTATCAAAGGAAGCTGACGTTTAAAACATAAAGGAAATCAAAACCAATGAAGGAGCAAATAACTCTTCCAAGTCGCTTCTCATAGATTCAATGAGGCTTTGGACACTTTGAGTTTAGAGTGTAGCCAGCACTTATTGGTAATTAGGACTGCACAAAAAACTGAACAACATTAGACTTTGATCTAGCCCAAAGTTTGGTATCTTTTATAAAAAAATTGGGTTAAGCAACTTATAGTTTAGTTTAGTTTAGTTGTAACCTAAAGATTAAGAGGACTAGACTTAATTCATAAGATGAAGAGATTAGTCCCAATAATCTAGTATTCACTTAGCTTTTTTTTTCTGTATGAGACATTTTATCCTAATAAACTTAATTAAGATAATAAAAATATTTATAATCATAAAAAATTCATAACAATCTCTAACAACAACTAAAAAAATATTTTAATTACAATTCAAATTATTCAAATTCATAACTTCAACAACAGTAACAACAACATTCAAGAAACTTCATCAACATGTCTAATATACATTACAACAATAATTTAGTAGCAAACTAAATTAAAAATATACTAAATAAAAGAGTGAAATGTGGATGAAGGAAATACTGCGTTCAAATTTCAAACTATTTAAATATATTAAAAATAATTAAAATTTTATTAAAATAATTTCATAAAATCAGACCGGACCAAGTGGTATGAAACTGTCCGATCCAACTTGAGAAAATAATACAGTTTTTTTTTTTGTCTCTTTAGTTATTTGGACAAATTTTTTTTACTAGACCAAACCAAACTAGACTTGTTTGGGTTAGATAGAACAATCGAACCTTTGCACATCTAGGAATTTCCGAACATCTCTCTTTAATCTTTCTCCTCTTCACATTCTTATCATATTCAAACCGCAATGTTATTCAAACCCATGTCAATTAATGCTTTTTATCTAATCTAATATATCCTTAAGGAAGATGAGTTGACACATAAAATTGCATCTACACGCTGTGAAATGATCAATCCAAGTATTAGAACATTCATGAGCCTCCCAATAAACATGATAAAAAATGAGTTTCTCAAATGAAGTTGTGTGATCATTGGTCTTCCCAGCACAGTCTGATTGTATATATAATACCACATGGGACACTGATAGGGTGAGAGAATTTGGAACACTGTACTGTACTCATTGAATACGGATCCATAGTTTTCTAATGACAGTTTATATATATGTGTGTGTGTGTGTGTATATATATTGGAAGTTTCAACTCTATAAAAGTGTCACGATGTTATAGATTGACAATCGGATCGGTAAATAAAAGTTCAATAAACATACCTTCAAGGTGCTAGTAGGGGAATAGTGGGAGATTGTAATTGTCAAAGGTTTATGAGCCAACCAAAACAAACTTTGCACTAATTTCATCATAATAGCTTGATTTCGTGGATCATATTTAGTTTGTGCTCTAATATGCTTCAGATCACGCAATGGAGTGGTATTATTTCTCACAAACTTTCTTGGGAAGGTCAAATCCTGGAAATTAACCGAACAATAGCAAACCAACTTAAGATTTCAAATTAAATACTAATTTTTGTTAATAAAAAAGGGCCAAATGAAGGATAGTCTTTTTTATTTTTAAAATTTACATATTTTAATCATTTCATATACATATATGAATTTTAAAAACGTAAATTATACCAAGAATTACCAAAAGACCTCATGCCTTCCCAAGATCAAAGACTTAACAAAGTCACATTTCTTCAATAGATTTTGAAGATAATTCTTAAACAGACCAAATTGCAAAAAGAGAAATGAATTAGTACCTTTGCGTTGGAGCTCAAAATAGTAAGGTCTTTGATGTGATCAAAGCAAGAGAGAAAGTGCATAATATTACCAACCATAAGTGAGTATCTATAATTTGTTTGCAAGGTGGTAATTTGATTTTGGCAGAACTGCATTTGGTTGGTAAGATTTTCACGATCGGATAAACATGCATGAATATTCGTTCTTCTTCATAGTGAAGTCTTAGCAAGTTTGGCGCATCAACAATGACCTCTTTCAAATTGAAACATGCCCTCAATGACAACTTCTCAAGCTTGTCATTTTTCAGCTACATATGAGAATGACATAATGTTAATTCCTTCAGACAACCTAAGTCTGATATTGTACTCTTCACCCACTCATTAGTTACAGTTACTGCTTACAAGTCCAGGACGTTGAGAGCCACACATTCAGAGATACTGTATACTGCCAAAGAAACATTGACGTAAAAATATTCTAGATTGGGAGCAAGAGAAATTGGTTCTTCAGTTTAGCATTTCTAAACAGCTGCAACTTTTTAATTCTAGGGCTATGAATACGCAGGTTCTCAGGAAAGCCACAGTAGCCACTGATGATCAAACTCCCAGTGACTAATTCCATCAAGTTCTTTGTGACACTTACACCATATAGATACATATCTTTTATGGATTCACAATCAGATAAGTTAATTTCACATGGCTTGTGAATGTCATAAAAAGAACAATACCATAGATTCTTTGCCTTCAATTGAACTTCTTTTAACTCTAAACAATGACTGAAGCTTGCCCTCTCTAGAGACAAAGATGAAACTCTTACATTTTGCACTCCTTCACATCTACTGATTTCAATCTTGGGCACTGTATGATAAGATCAGCAATTGGAAACTCAATAAATCCCGCAAGATTGAGCACAGTCAAACATTGTGAAGACAATAGATGAAGGAGCGAGTCGTATCTCACATTGATGCTGTGTCTTTAGTGTTGTTCTCTATTGCAAAGTTCAGCAATGCATCAAATACCAAATTGAAGGTAGAACACCCTTCAATGTAAAATACGCTTAACCTTTGTAAAGACTTGGGAGGGCAACTAAGGTGGAAGGTTTTGAGGATGAAAGACCTGAAGTTGTCATGTGGGTCTTTCTCTACTTGAAAGAATTTGTAGTCAAAGCGAAGTACAGGAAAGGAAAGCCATAAAGAGTAAAAGGCTTTGGATAAAACACTCAACTTGGTTGCGTCCCAGTAAGGGAGAAAATTCATCATGTGGTGGATGAGATGTTGACGAAGATCTTCAAGTCTGGGATTTTTTACTTCGCCTTTGGTTGAATCCTCCATCTCCTCAAACTTGTTACTGTGTTTTCCTAGAAATTACATCAAACAAAAGTATTATAAATATAACGTAAAAACAACGCGGATATTTGTTGTCTTCTCTGCTACCACCCCCTAATGCTCAAAATCTCAGCCTTTATTTAGAGAAATGAGATGAATTTTTTTTTTTTTTAAACATCAGCTGAAATTTTAAATATTAGAAGAGGCAGCAGACACCACAAATTGGCCAATGAAAATCAAATAGGCGGAAAACAAGCACCAAGAACTCAGGCATACATGTAACACATTCACGAGGGGGGGGGGGGGGAACTTACCTCCTAGGATGTTTATAGAGTTTGTAGAAGCTCAGTTTGGAGAAGCCATGGAAAGAGATGCAGATTGCCACGCTGTGAAGCTAATAAGAAGACAAGCAAGCAAAACATATATATCACCCAACAAATCTCATTTCCTAGAAGAAGAACACGCAATTAACAGATCAACTCCACCAGAACTGAAGGCCCAAAGGTTATCTCCGCACAAAGGCTGGGAAGAACCAGAATTACAGGGAAACTAGTGGACGGAATGTGAGTAAAAGTTGAATAACAGACAAATCCCAGGAGGAACAGAGAAACATTTGGAGATGAAAAAGAGAAAATGGCAAGAAATCCACCCAAGGACGGCACAACTCTCAAGGGTAAAGCAGAACCCAAGATCTATAACATCGCATCAGCAGAGTACCTCGAGAGAGAAGCTTGAACAGAAGGAAGCTCTTGAAGTGAAGACTGCTCAAGCGGTGCTAGTTGAAACGAAGAGAACCAGGGATGCCGAGTACGAGAACAGGGAACAGAGACAAGGCAGCCACAACTGGCGAGGTAGATGAGAGTACAGGTCAGAGGAGTCGAGAGTGAGTGTGGACTAGGGTGTTCTAGTTCAAACCACTCAAACTCAATATTAAGCAACGACCAAGAAGATGACGGTAATAATATGATCGAACCTGAGTTTCATCCAAGAGAGATGAAATTGTTATAGCTGTATTTTATTCTTGAACTGAGAGTGATGCTGTGAGCGTCGTCGAACTGAAACTAACCCCTATTTGGTTGGGAAGAGATTATGAGAGGAAAGAAAGGGAAAATAGAAAAAAAAAAATATTTTTTCTATTTAATTGAGAAGAAAAAATTAAAAGAAAAGAAAAATTATAAAAAAAATAAAAAGTGGATTCCACCACCTTTTTTTTCTTACATTTTTTTCTTCACATGTGGCCAGATTTTTTAAAAAAAATTATTTTAATATTGTCTTCCTTTTTTCTTAATCTTCTTGATTGTTAATTTAATTTTTTACGGGTCATTATATTTTATTTTAAAAATGTTTATCTGTTTTGAATTTTAAATAAAAATATATCTTGCAAATTATTTGATATTAAAATATTGAGATGATCTTATTTTTTCCTTCAATTTATTTTAAGACAATAACATAGGATATATAATATATTTTGATATAAGGGCACTGTTATTATTATGTCATGTGCTTATTTTCTTTACTCTCTATTTTCTATTATTCATCCAAATAATAGGAGTAATAATATTTTTTTTAATTTTCTCTTCTCTTCTTTTCATTTTCTTTTCTTTCATTTTTTTTCTCTCAATTTTTCTTCTCATCCAAACAAAGTATAAAGGTTTGTTTGGTTCCAAGAAAGGAGAAAAATTTTAATAAAAAAAAGTGGAGGAATTTGATATTATTTTATTTGGTCAAGGAAAAATAATGAGTATATATAAATAATTTTATTTTTATTTTATTAATGTTAAAATACTACAAAAGGTGTATCTACATCTTTTAATTTTATTATGAGAGACATGTTAGTTAAGGTGTAATGAATTTTATCACTCTCTTTCCAATCTCTCAGTTTAGAGATGAGGCTTTGTAGGAGAGGAAAAGTTTGTTTGACGGGAAGGGGCAAAATTACCCTCCTCTTCTCCAACCAAATACTCTTAGAGGAAAAGATAAAAATAAAACAGAGGAAGCTTTTTTTTTTTTTTTTTGAGGGGGGGGGGAATTTATTCAATGTAACATTAGTCCCATATAAAAAAAGGACCAAAGAAATATAGGGAGTTGATTTCTCTTCATTTCCTTTCTTCTCCATTTCCTCTCCACTTTTCATCTAAGCCATTAGATCTATTTTTGAATGGTTGAGATTTGATTTTTTATAAAATTATTATTATAATGAAAAATAAATATAATAATAATTTTATAAAAAATCAAATCTCAACCATTCAAAAATAGATCCAATGGTTCAGATAAAAAGTGAAGAGGAAATGGAGAGAGAAGGAAATGGAGAGAAGCCAACTCCGAAATATAGATGGGTCAAACAGAAAACACACAACAACATAACATAAACAAAAAAAAAAGGGCCCACATAAAACAAGTCTAAGAAAAATATAAATAATTTCAAGTGTATGTAATAAATTTTTTAAATAATTTATCTATATATTAAAAGTAAAAAATCATAAATAATTGACTTGTAATTCACAACTAACTCTTATAAGTTTTTAACTAATATTACAAATAATTTTAAATACATTTACTTAATTCTTTTAGTGATTTTTTTTTTAAACCACGCTTCCATAATCAACATGGCATTGATTAAGGTGTTACCATATAATTTGAAGGTGGAATCCAACAAAGCAACCTTGGCAGTAGCTATTATACATTTTCTTTTATAAAAGTGAGAACAAAGCAAATAGCTCCAACATGGAGATAAGTATAACCCTAGCTAATCCATTCATAAATTTTTAATTAACACTATAAATAGTTTCAAGTATAGCTAGTAGATTTCTCAATTAAATATTTATATTTTTTTAATTGCAAGTAAGGACTAAGATTTTTTAATTAAAATTTTAATAATTTAATGTCTATAATTATTATTAATGTTTTTATAAGGTCTTTAATTGTTATTAATTGTTATTAATGTTCTTATAGGATCCTTAATAGTTTTCTAATAACAAGTGATGTTATATATTTATATATATGTTGATAATTAGATAGGTGAAGCCGGTGAAAAAAATAATAATTACATGGATAAATAAAAATTTATTAAAGCATATCATCAAAGCAAGGTTTGTAAGTAGAAGAGGTGAAAAATGTCAATTCACCGATCAAAGCAGACTTTCCACTAATTTCATCATAGTTGGAGCTTTTAGATCACCCATGATTATCTTACTCTGATCACCTTATAAAAAAACTAGTTTTTCAATTGCATGACAAGAACCGCTTAAGAAAATGTGCTCAATTACGTGTCCTGTCATAGTTTGATGTAAATAAAATTCAATAACAACATCTTACAAACTTTTTTTTATAAATATTCAAAAATATCTCGATACACTTAAACATTATGCTATAATATTATTTTAATTCTCTCTCCACTTAAAAGAGTATTATTGAAAAAGTATTATTAGTAAAATCTTATTTTTCTCAAATTATGTTATATTTTTGGACAACAAATTCCTCCAAAATTATCTTATAATTTGGCACATAAAATAATTAGTATATAATTAAAAATAGCAATTTAATTACAATAATAGTAACAACATATCAACGTTTTAAAAATTGAACCAAACTATAAACCAAAAAAGTTTGCAGGTTATGATTTTTATAGTTTAATCAGATGGATCGAAGGTTATATATCAAATAAAAGTTATAGCAAGCAATTCTCAAACTACATGACTGTATGGGGAAATAAGAGTAGTAGTCTTCTAATAGCAAGTGATGTTATATATTTATATATAGGTTGATAATTAGATAGGTGAAGCCGGTGAAAAAAATAATAATTACATGGATAAATAAAAATTTATTAAAGCATATCATCAAAGCAAGGATTGTAAGTAGAAGAGGTGAAAAATGTCAATTCACCGATCAAAGCAGACTTTCCACTAATTTCGTCATAGTTGGAGCTTTTAGATTACCCATGATTTCCACTTTCATATGCTTCAGATTGCACAATGGGGATGAAAGCAAGAGAGAAACTGTTTCACGTTACCAAACCACAAGACAGAATCTATGTTGCGTTCTGGTAATTTAATCTCGGCACTACTAAACTTAGTTGATAAAATTTGCATGTTATAAACTTGCAGGCTTCCATTATAGTTAAATTCTAGTAAGTTTGTTGCATCGATATATAATTGCCTCTTTTAAATTGGAATATTTTCTCAGTGACAACATCTCAACTTTGTTTTTTTTTGAACTCCACCTTTTCTCAACACATGTCGCAAGAACCTATTGCCAGTTCCTTGAGAAAACCTACTAATTTTGATATATATATATACACACATACACACAGAGTACTCCTCACCATCTCATCCGTTAGTATTACGCATTTCAATTCCAAAACAATGTAACTGATCTCAACTAGAATATCGTGACAGCTTATAACTCGTTCTCATTTGTGGACCTGCCTTATATATATATATATATATATATTTCAAGGAACAATAGAGGCACTATACTGTAAAAAATAGTTTTTACTCCACTAATTTACATCACTTATAAAAAAATGAAATAAAAAAATTTACATGTGATATTTTTTAAAATAATTGTTATATAAGTAGACATATCTACATAACTTTTTTTATAAAAAAAAAAAACTGAAGTCTTGTGGACATCGTGGTGGCAAGACCGATAACGACTTAGAAATTCCTCCCCGATGGTATAAGAAATATTGTCTGCAATAGTAAGATGATTGTTGTTTCATCAAAGTTATCTTACTCTGATCACCGTATAAAAAAAACTAGTTTTTCAATTGCATGACAAGAACTGCTTAAGAAAAGGTGCTCAATTACGTGTCCTGTCATAGTTTGATGTACTTGTATAATTCTAATTAACCAAAAAGAAAAATATAATATGGAGGAAAAGTAAAGTTTCTTCCCCAAATTTTAAACATGATTTAGTCCATAAAACGTGTTGAATAGATGAACCACATGCTTTAATTTGCATGCTACAACTACCTTCGTGAATAATACAACTTATCATAGTAATTTAAGTTATAATTAATATATATATATATATGAATTACATATGCTTCCATATAAATAACAAGAAGTTATAAAGCAATTCCAAAAGACTTAATATGTTATGAGTCCTCAAAATCTCACAAAGTGAAATAGGGTCTTATAAGTTCAATTAAACAAGCGATTTTTTTTTTTCAAAAAAAAAAAAACTCTCTCTCTCCCCCTCCCTCTAGATTTGTGCTCGTGACATTTGAAATATATTATGGTCATCAAAGAAAGCTAACATTTTAAACATAAAAGAAATCAAAATCAGCGCATGTAAGGAGCAAAGAACTCTTCCAAGTCACTTCTCACAGATTCAAAGCCTTGAATGTGCACTTTGAGTTTATAGTGTCGCCAGCACTTAGTGGAAATCCCAGAACAGCATGTCTCTTCAATCTTTCTCCTCTTCACATTCTTATCATATTCAAACTGCCACATTATTCAAATCAATGCCAATTAATGCTTTTTATCTAATCTAATATTTCCTAAAGCAGGATGAGTTGACATATGAAATTGCATCAACATATATATCTTGCATGCAATCCAAGTACTAGCACATTCACGAGCCTCCCAATAAACATGCTCAAAAACCAGTTTCTCAAATCTCAAATGAAGCTGTGTGATCATTGGTCTTCCCACCGTTTCTGTTCGTAAGACTTTCTCAATTAAAGTACGTGATTGTATATATGGGCGAAGGCGTGTAGTAGTTTTCTCATCTGGGTTCCATGGGTATGCCAAATCCCAATAAGTGACCACACTATAATCTTAGATTGCATTTGGATTGATGAATTTGGGTTGACAATTTAAATTTAAAATTTTACATTTGAAATTTATAGATTCTAAATACTTTATTTAGATGATATAAAAAATTTCAAATTGAAATATTAAAATTTTTCGTTTGAATTTTAAATAAAGTTTCAAATTTCAAATTTTATGTTTAAACTTAAAAGTAACTCAAATGACGTCAACAGTCTAATCTTAGTCAAAATTAGTGATCCAATTCCAGTTAAAGGTAACAGCTCGGTCTCAGTCAACTCCAACTATCTAAACTCAAACAATAGCCATGTTGAACACTTTGCCTTCATGCCTTGGGTGTTGAGGCGAGCGCCTTTAACAACATTGGCTAAAGGGTAATTTTATGATGATAAATTTCAATCTTTTTATTTCACAGCAGTCATATAAATGGTTGGATTAAAGTGAAGGACACAAAAAATACAGAATTATGATTTGGTATTTTCTTATAATATCACCTGGAACACTCATTGGATGAGATTGATAAAGATAAGTAAACAAAAGTTTCATAAAAGATACCTTCAAGGTGCTAGGTCGGGAACAGTATTTGGAGATTGCAAGTGTCCAAGGTTTATGCGCCAACCAAAGTAAACTTTTCAGTAATTTCATCATAGTACCCTGATTTCCTATAGAATATGTACTTTATGCTCTAATATGCTTCAGATCACGCAATGGAGATGTATTATTTTTCATAAACTCTCTTGGAAAGGTCAAATCCTGGAAATTAATCAAACAAAAGCAAAGCAACTTAAGATTTCAAATACTAACTTTTTTTTAATAAAAACAGCCAATTGGAGGAGATTATTTTTTGTTTTCTAAATGCACATATTTTAATTATTTCATATATACACACATGAATTTTAAAAATGCAAATTATATCAAGAATCACCAAAAAAGACGTCGTGCATTCTCGAGATCAAAGACTTAAAAAAAAAACCCACATTTCTGCAATAGATTTTGAAGATAAGAGAAATGATTAGTACCTTTGCGTAGAAGCAAGTAATAGTGAGGTCTGTGATGTGATCAAATCAAGAGAGAAACTCCATAATGTTACCAAACATGAGTGAGTATCTATAAGATTGTAGCGAGTTGGTAACTTGATTTCGGCAGAAATACATTTGGTTGATAAAATTTTCACGATCGGATAAACAGGCAGCATGATTATTGGGCATTCTTCATAGCAAAAATTGATTAAGTTTGGCGCATCAACAATGGCCTCATTCAAATTGGAACATGCACTCAATGACAACTTCTCAAGCTTGTCATTTTTCAGCTCCATCTTCTCTAACGCATTACAATGACTTAACGTCAGTTCTTTCAGACAACCTAACTCTGATATTTGTACTCCTCACCCACTCACCAGTTACTCCATCCAAGTCCAAAACCTTGAGCGCCACACATGCTGATATATTGTATAATGCCCGTCTTTGTCCTTCGAAAGACATATAGGAGCGAAAATATTCTAGATTGGGAGTCAAGAGCTCCATTTTTTTAACATTATTTCTCATCATCTGCAACTCTTTAATTCTAGGGTTATGAATACTCAGGTTCTCAGGAAAGTCACACTCACTGATGTTCAAGCTCCCAGTGACTAATTCTATCAAGTTCTTCGTGACCTTTACACCACATACATATATATCTTTTATGGATTCACAAGCAGATAAGTTGATTTCACAAGGGTGGGGAAGGTCAACAAACGAGCAATACCGTAAATTCTTTGCCTTCAAATGAACTTCTTTTAACTCGTTTAACTCTAAAGAATGACAGATGCATGCCTTCTCCAGAGACAAAGATGAAACTGTTACAGTTTGCAGTCCTTCGCTTCTCGTGATTTCTAGCTCTTTCAATCTTGGGCACAGTATGATAAGATCAGCAATTGGAAATTTAATAAATCCTTCAAGGTTGAGCACAGTCAAGCATTGTGAAGAAATTAGACGAAGAAGGGAGTCGTATCTCACATTGATGCTGTGATTGGTACTCATATAAAAGACTATCTCTTTAGTGTTGTTCTCTATTGCAAAGTGCAGCAACGCATCAAATACCATATTGAAGGTGGAATTCCCTTTAGGGTAAATTACGCTTTGCCTTCGCAATGGCCCTTGAGGACGACGAAGGTGGAGGGTTTTGAGGATGAAAGACTTGAAGCTGTCATGTGGGTCTTCGTGTTGTTCAAAGAATTTGTAGTCAAAGTGAAGTACAGGACAGGAAAGCCACAAAGAATGAAAGGCTTTGGATAAAACACTCAACTTCGTTGCGTCCTTGTAAAGGAGAAAATGCATCATCATGTGGTGGATGAGATGTTGAGGAAGATCTTCAAACTTAGTATTGCTTCTGGGATTTTTTATTATGCCTTTGGTTGTATCCTCCATATCCCCAAACTTGTTGTGTTTACCTAGCAATCACATCAAACAAAAGTATCATAAATATAACGTATATACCCAGGAACAATGCTTACAATCTTAGCCTTCTTTTAGAGATAGAAGAAATTTTTTTGACCATGGCGGAAACTTTAGATATTAGAAGGAGCAGCAGACATTACAAATTGGCCAAAATGAAAATCAGAGAGGGAAAGCAAGAACAAAGAACTCAGGCATACATGTAACATCAATTCACGAGAAACAAAAAATTGTACCTCCTAGAATGTTTATAGAATATGTAAAAACTCGGTTAGAGATGAAAAAAACGAAGAGAAAGTGATGTCGAATGGGGAAAGAGATTAGAGGTAGAAATAGAGTAGAAAATTAGATAGGGAAGAGAGAAATTCAAAGGATGGAAAATCAACAGCAATTTTTTTCAATAATTAAATATAGGCATGAACCTTAACCATATAATTAAAGAGTTGAAAATTATATGAATCTTAAAGAAAAAATATAATTTTAAGTCTCTACACTTTTTTTGCATTTTGGTATTAGTTGCTGTACTTTTTTTCAATGGTTTAGTCTCTATGCTTTATTCATGGAGGAACATAAATGAAAAATAAAAATGTAAGGAACTAAAACATTAAAAAAAATAATACAAGAATCAATAACAAAATATAAACAAATTGTAGGGACTCAAAATAAATATGAAGATAATAATAATTTTAAATAAATGAAAGACTAGAATAATTGAAATCGGATGTGCCTCAATCATAAAATTTATTTTCAATATCTTTAGGCAATATCCAAAATCTTAGATCAATTAGATGATATATTGTGTTATCTCCTTGCAATAAACTCGTATATATGGATAAATAACGTTTGATTTGATCGCCCTCACCTATATCATAACTATTTGATGAAGATTTTCTTTATAGTGACCATCATTTAATTGCTTAAATCTATATTTGTGGTAAAATATTTGGATCGATTAGTTCTGTGTTTTGATTCCCAGCATTACGAAGATCCCATCGTGATTGGGTTGCCAAATACAGAATACATCTTCTCGATTTTTTGTATATCTTCATAGTTTGTTATTTTAAAATATTTTCTGGCTCAGAACAGCTTAAAATACACAAGCAAGAGAACAAATCAGCACAAGGAATTGGGGAGGTAAATTTCTTGAAACCTACATTCATTCTAAATTAATGTTGTTAAGGAAAAAAAATTGTTTCTGTTTGGGCTATTGGCCTATTGCCCCGTGTCCTGATAAAAAAAATGTTGCTAAGAAAAATAACACATTTTGTTTTTCTAAAATTCTTGAGCGAAAAATGCTAGAACATACTAGTTGAGTTGATTAAACAGAACAGACAAATAGAGGAAAAAATCAACAAACTATTATATCTATCAAAGGTTATTGCTCTAACAGCTATGGCCAATTCTGCCTTCAGGGGATTCTTTCCTAAGTGGCTGGCCATTCACATTGATTCCGTAGCGTCTGACCATCACTTCCTCCTGGTATGCCTATCCTTGCAAGATAAAAAGACTTAGCTCCTTGTTCATTTAAGTATGAGATTAACTGGGCTTCTCATCCGGAGTTCAAAGAAGTTGTCAAGAAATCTTGGTTCATCGAGGACCCCTCTTCCTGGCTAGTGCCTCAATTTGTTACCTGTACCAAGCGCTGTAGTCGTGAATTAATTTCTTGGAGACAAAAAGCTTTCCCCAATAACAAAAAGGCGATGGAACAGGTTCTTAGATCGATTGAAAACTTAAAAGATAGGGTATATACTAATGATAGCAGAGCCGAGGTTCAACATCTCAGAAGGGAACTTGAACAACTATGGAAACAAGAGGAGATTTATTGGTGGCAGCGTTCTCGTGTAAATTGGGTCTCAGTTGGGGATATTAACACTAGATTTTTCCACAATCCCACGAAAGTTAGAAGGCGAAGAAACCAGATAGTGAAACTGAGAAACAATGCTGTATAGTGTTTGAAAAAGAACAGGAAATTGTTGATTTAGTTTCTGATTTATACCAGAATTTATTTACCAAAAGTAAAAAATGAAAGATTTGGACTTAGTTCTATCCTATGTTCAGCCTTGCATTACTGAAGCTCAAAACAATTGGCTCACTTCTTCAATTACCAAAGAAGAGCTCAAGTAGGCTACCCTTCAACTAGGGGCGACAAAAGCATCGCCTGATGGATTTAACGGGCACTTCTACCAATCTTCTTGGGAAGAGGTCAATGACTCTTTGTTTAACAATATTTTATTTAAGGATGAGGATCCGGGTACTTTGAATGCTGCTAATCTAGTTCTTATTTCAAAAATTGAATGTCTAGAGATGGTTAGCCAATTCATGCCTATTAGTCTTTGCAATTTTGCTTTTAAAGTCCTCTCCAAGATTCTGGCCTATCGATTTAAAGGAGTACTGAATGAGTGTGTATCTCCCAATCAGCGTGCTTTTGTTCCTGGTTGGCTCATTCATGATAACATAATCAAGGTGTGAGAAGTTTTTCATTTTCTGAAACTGATGCGAACTGGTGCTGAATGTTATTTTGCTTTCAAATGGATATGAATGAAAATTATGACCGTCTTGGATGGGATTTTATTAAAGCTGTCCTATTAAAAATGGGTTTTTGCGATACTTGGGTTAATTGGATTATGAATGTGCAATGTGTCCTGTTTTTATCATTTAGATTTCTGACAAATCTGTTGCGCTCCCTATCTTTTCATAAGGGCAAGTGAGATTCTTTCCTAGATGCTTAGTTTTCATGCTGAAAATGGTGATATCATAGGCATCCAAATTCATGAGGAATGCCCCATGTTGACGCATTACCTGTTTGCAGATGATACAATGCTGTTTCTGCATGCTGACACGAAAAATTGCAGCAGAATTACAGAGTTCCTTCAATCCTACTATAATGCCTTAGGTCAGCGAACTAATTATGACAAGTCGTCTCTTTTTTCCTCTACCAATACTTCACAAGCTATTCAAGAAGAGGTTTTTTCTTCTTTGCATGTTAATACTGTAGAAAACCCAAGCTCCTACCTTGGACTTCCACTTTTGTGGGGTCGCTCAAAATTGGCAGCTCTGGCTTATGTTAGAGACAAAGTGGGAAAGAAAATTCATAACTGGAAGAACAAATTCCTCACTTTTGTTGTTCAAGAAATTATGATCAAGTCAACTATAAATGCCATGCCCATATTTCCCATTACTTGTTTTAAATTTCCAAAAAAAAAAAATTGTACTGAATTTGATAGTCTTATAGCTAACTTCTTTTGGGGTCAATCTGACTTTAGGAACAATATTCATTGGAAGGCTTGGGACAAATTTTGTGCCCCTAAACATCAAGGGGGGCTTGGATTCCGTGACTTGATGAATAATTTAATGAAACCTTATTAACACAAACTTCATGGAGGATGCTAAATAACCCTCATCAACAAGGGGTTCAAGTTCTCAAAGCTGTGCTAAATAACCCTCATGTCCTTTTCTACATGCAAGCCAAGGTCCCAAAGCTTTATAGGCCTAGAGTAGCATTCTAGTAGGAAGAGATTTACTGCTCAAAATATCTGTTACAGAGAGGGAACTGGGCGAGATATAGGGGTTTAAACTTATCAGTGGATTCCGAGTATGCCCAGCTTTAAGTCATCCAAAACACAGGTACAACACTGTTGATAATCAGAAGATGAAAGTTACTGAAATTATCTTCAACGGGGCTTGGAGCTTATCTCCAATCCATAATTTGGCCTCTAAGGAAACTATGGACAGTATCATGAAAATTCATATTCTTGTTTGCTCTTTTGATGATGTTGTGCTATGGATAGGCAACGCGAAATACTCTTCAAAACTTGGCTGTAGACTTGAATATGCACGTCAACATCTAGTGATTGCCACTGCCCTTAGAACCTCCTCAACCTCTCCAAATGCATTATGGAAGCAAGTATGGGCTTTGAAGATCCATTCAAAAATCCGTCACTTCCTTTGGAGGGCGCTGACTCATTCAGTAGTGGCAAAAGAGGATCTTTTCTCTTGCAAATACGCTGCTGATCCACTACGTCCCATATGTAAGGATCACCCAGCAACAATTGAACATTTGCTATTGCCCTGTGAATGGTCTTGCAAGATATGGCTTGGCTCTCATTTAACTTCTCTTTTAAACCCATTGCATATTTCTTCTTTTGAGACCTGGTGCTGCTCTTTTTTGCTTGATGATTGCCTACTTAAGAACAATGATAAGACTTATTTAGCATGTCTATGTTGGAATATTTGGAGGACTAGATCTGCATCGATCTCCTCTACTGCAACTTTGAACCCTCTACATGTTATTAGTTCTACTAGCTAGTGTAGCCGTTGATGAATATTGGCGAATTAACTGTAATAGCTTTCCTCGGTCGCTTGCTGCATATGAATCTTTCTAGAATCACTGGATACCTCCTACTACTAGATCTATCAAGATTAATTGTGATGCGGCATTTGTAGGCTCTATAAAGAAAGCTGCCATTGGAGTTCGAGTTCAAAATAGTTCAGGTCAGTTCATTAAAGGGTGGCAAGATCAAGTAGAGGGGGATTCAAGCTTCATGTCTGAGCTTTTAGCATTCCAAAAAGCCACTCACATTGTGTCCAAATTCAGCTGTAATTCTGTGGTAATAAAAATGGACTTTCTTGAACTCTATCGTGCTATTTCATGTAGTAGGTGTTAGAGAATATAATTATGTCATCTGATTAGTGTCATGTGTGCTGTCATTATAAGCAATTATACGGTTATTAGCTAGACACGTGTATATACTTTATCTTCTATTCACCTTTTGTATATAAGAACTCTGTATCACTTCTTATCATAATATATAAGAATACAAGAATTCCTTTTCATCCTTTTCTCTCTTTTCTCTGAACCTTAATATGGTATCAGAGCTTTCTTACTAACTATGGCGTCTGAATCCTCCAAATCCTCCAATGGCAAACTTGCCATAGTTGATGCATCTAAGAATGGTGATGCTGTTTCTTTTGCACACCACCTCATAGTGAAACTCGATGAGAAGAATTATCTTGTTTGGCGGCAGCAAGTCGAATCTGCAATTCGTGGCCATAATCTTCAAACTTTTATTGAGTCATCTCATTCTCCTCAGCAATTTGCGTCCAATGTCGATCTTCTAGTCGAAGTTGTTTCATCAACTTATCTGCAGTGGTATCGCCAGGATCAACTCTTGTTCTCATGGCTTCAATCCACTGTCTCCGACAGCATGATGGCTCGATTAGTCGGCTGTACCACATCTTTTGAGGCTTGGAAACGTATCAAAGATTTCTTCTCTGCTCATCACTGAGCAAAGATTCATCAATTCAAGAAAGAGCTTTGTAACACAAAGAAAGAGGATCGCTCCATTTCTGAATACATTCTTCGCATAAAATCCCTAGCAGATGTACTTATTGCTGTAGGTCACTTTATCTCCGAGCAAGATCAAATTGAGGTCATTCTTAACGGACTGCCCGATGATTACGAGTCAATCATCTCTTCCATTAATACTCAGTGAGATCCATTCTCTCTCAGTGAAGTGGAATTTCTTTTGGTTGGTCATGAATTGAAGCTTGCTAAATCACTCAAATCGTCTATTGAGGTCTCTCCGCATTTGAAGGTTAATGTTGCTCACACCTCTTCAGCACCTGCTTCTTCTGGTGCTAATTCATTGCAATTACAACTAACAGTGTTGTTGGCTCCTGCTCATCAACAATTTCAACATCGAGGTGGTGGTGGTGGTCACCGTGGTCATAGTGGTCGAGAAGGTGGAGGTCGCCATGGTCGTGGTGGCTTTTTTACACCTCGTTCTAATGTGGTTTGTCAAGTTTGTACTAAGCCTGGACACTCTGGCTTCTTTTGCTATCACAGGTTTTATCAGAATTATTCATATCCTTCTCCATCTCGTCCATTTCCTTAACTCAACTATGCCTACACACCTTCCCCATCTATTTATTCTACTTTTTACAATCCATATTCACCCAGCTTTCCCTCACCTACTCCTGAATTTCCTACCAATACTTGGATTGCTGATTCTGGTGCTACACACCATACTACTCCATATTTTTCTAACATGATGCAGGCTACACCTTATGGTGGTTCTAGTCAGGTCTATGTTAGCAATGGGACAGGTTTGTCGATTCATCATGTAGGTCGTTCTCAATTATCTACTTCCAATCCTTCCTCTCCTTTACATCTTCATGATGTCTTACATGTTCCTCATGTTACTAATAATCTGCTTAGTATTTCTCGTCTTACTTCTGATAACAATGTTATTGTTGAATTTGGCCCTGGTTCTTGTTGTATTAAATCACAGAACAATCATCAAGTTCTTCTCACGGGAAGCCGTAGACCAGATGGCCTGTATGTGTTCACTCCACCATCTTCATCTCAGATTCAATCCTCCTCTACTTATTCTGCAAAGCTCATTCATCCATCATCAAATTCAACTCACGGTACAACACTGACTGTAACACTTTCACCTTCACTTTTAGTGGATTTATGGCATCAACGTCTTGTGCATTTTCTTAGTACTTTGATTCCTAAACTTTTAAAAGATCATAAACTTGTATCTGCTGATAATATTTTCAATAAGATGCCAACTAGTTTTTGTTCTGCTTGTTGTATAGGAAAGTCTCATAAATTGATTTCACCACTATCAGATTTTATTTCTACTTCACCCTTAGAGCTTGTTTTTGCTGACCTTTGGGGACCTGCTCCATGTCCCTCAATTCATGGTTCATTGTATTACCTTGCCTTTATTGATCATTTTTCTCGCTATTGTTGGCTATATCCTCTTAAACGCAAGTCAGATACATTTTCTACCTTCTTGACCTTTAAAGCAATGGCTGAAAATTAATTAAATACTAAAATAAAAGCATTGCAAACTGATGGTGGTGGTGAATTCAGATGTTTTAATTCTTTCCTTGCTTAGCATGGTATTGTGCATAGATATTCTTGTCCCCATGCACATTATCAGATGGGTATTGTTGAAAGACGACACCGTTATCTAGTAGATACTGGTTTAGCTTTATTATCTCAAGCAAATTCACCTCTTAAATATTGGGAAGATGCTTTCCTCACTACCACCTATGTTATCAATTTGCTCCCCTCTTCTGCCATAGCTAATTCAATTCCCTATACCAAACTTTTTAAGCGGTCTCCTGATTTTTCCTTTCTTCATGTGTTTAGTTGTGCTTGCTTCCCTCTTCTTCGTCCTTATAAGTCTCATAAATTTTCCTTTCAGTCTGAGCAATGCACCTTTTTAGGCTATAGTATGAGTCATCATGGCTATAAATGCCTTTCTCCTAGTGGCCGTATCTATATCTCTAGAGATGTCCAATTTAATGAAACTTCCTTTCCCTTTCGTACTATGTCCACCTCTACTTCTATACCATCATTGTCTTCCTCTCCATCTGGTCTAATCCCTCTTGTGCCTTCTACTTCTTCTAGCCTTTCATTATCTTCTCCTTCTTCTAGCCCTCGATGTCTTCCACTTCTTCTGGTCCTTCACTACAATCTCATTCTATTCCACTGTCATTATCCCTATCTGTTCCACCCAATTTTAATCCTGCTTCAATATCTTCTCCTGTTCCCTTATCTTGTTCTTCTTCTGCTGCTTCTCCTCCCTCTTCTTCTTCATCATCAAAAAATACTCATCCTATGGTCACTCGTTCTAAGAGAGGTATTTTCAAACCTAAAGTTTATCACACTTCTTCTTCTTTTACTGATCCTCCTACTGATCCTTATCTCACCTTATAAGACCCACGATGGAAACAAGCCATGCTTGATGAATATAATGCCCTTATTCAAAATAAAACTTGGTCTCTTGTTCTACCACCTTCTCATCATCTTGTGATAGGTTGCAAATGGGTGCTTAGGCTAAAGGACAATCCAGATGGTATATTAAATAAATACAAAGCCCGCCTTGTTGCCGAAGGTTTTCACCAAACCTATGGATTTGACTATACAGAAACATTCTCTCTAGTAATTAAACCTGCCACTATACGAACTATTCTTACTCTTGCTCTTTCTCAATCTTGGTCTATTTCTCAAGTTGATGTTAACAATGCTTTCCTCAATGGCACCTTAAAAGAAGAGGTTCATATGCATCAACCTCCTGGCTTTGAATCTGCTAATCCTCAACTGGTCTGCAAGTTGCATAAAAGTTTGTATGGTCTCAAACAAGCTCCTCGAGCTTGGTTTCATCGTCTTGCTGATGCCTTACATAAATTTGGATTTGTTCCTAGTTGTTGTGATCCCTATCTTTTTATTCGACACATTGCTATAGATTTAACATATGTCTTGGTATATGTTGATGACATACTCATTACTGGAAATTCTGCTAGTTATCTTACCAATCTGAAACATTGGTTGAATTCTGAATTTTCTCTAAAGGATCTGGGTACTCTCAATTACTTTCTGGGCACTGAAGTAAAATCTCATGGTTTTGGTGTTTTATCTCTCTCACAACAAAAATACATCAAAGATATTCTAGCTAAAGCTGGGATGTTGAACTCAAAAGGAGTGGCCACACCTATGGTATCCTCTGCCAAACTCTCATTTTCAGAACCATTTTCCAATCCACAACTTTATCGATCTATTGTTGGGGCTCCCCAATATGTCACTATCACAAGGCCAGAACTTTCTTTCAGTGTCAATAAGGTGTGCCAGTATATGCAGTGTCCTCTCATGTCTCATTGGCGTGCAGTCAAACGAATTATAAGGTATCTAAAAAGCACAATATCACATGGCCTGTATTTTTGTTGTGAGAAAGCTCTAACTCTTCAAGCATTCTGTGATGCTGACTAGGGTAGTGATTCTGATGATCGTCGATCAACCTCAGGTTCCTGCATTTTTCTTAGTGGCAACTTGATTTCTTGGTGTGCAAAGAAGCAATCCACTATGGCAAGATCTAGTACTGAAGCTGAGTATAGAAGCCTTGCCAATGTCACAGCTGAACTTACCTGGCTTCAAAGCTTACTTACAGAACTCAAAGTACCAACAGCTCAGCATAGTCCTCTAGTTTACTGTGATAATATCAGTGCTGTACAATTAGCCCATAATCCTGTCTTGCATCATCGAACCAAACATATAGAGCTGGATTTATTCTTTGTTCGTGACAAAGTACTTCAAAAGAAAATCAAAGTTACCTATGTTCCTTCTGCAGATCAAATTGTCGATATCTTTACTAAGCCATTGTCTAGTGCAAGATTTCATACACTGAAAACTAAACTCAAAGTGTTTGATGTCAACCCACCTTGAGTTTACAGGAGGCTATTAGAGAATATAATTATGTCATTTGATTAGTGTCATGTGTGCTGTCATTATAAGCGGTTATACGGTTATTAGCTAGACACGTGTATATACTTTATCGTCTATTCACCTTTTGTATATAAGAACTCTGTATGACTTTTTATCATAATATATAAGAATACAAGAATTCCTTTTCATCCTTTTCTCTCTTTTCTCTGAACCTTAATAGTAGGGATATGTCACATTGCCCTTGGTTTATACCATGGAATCCTGGGAGAATTGCTCGCTAGCCTTGACTGTGTTATATTTCTTTCTCGTTTTTTAAGCGAGATGGAAACTTTGCTGCTGATTGGATGGCAGCCACTGCTCTCAAAAGTGTGGGCCCTAAAGGCTAGTTGTGTAGCACTTCACTCCCTCTTTCTGCTATTTTATCGAAGGATTCAAGCTACTCTCAGGGTCCTGAACAGCATCAAGTGATTAATAAAAATAGAGAAGGCATAGGCTGAATGAATTGTTTCGTTTTGTTAAGCACTTGCTTGTTTTTATGTCTTTGTCTTGTGGGCTTATGACTTTTTTGGTTAGCTGTTCTGTTTGTTTTTTGCTCGTTGACTCTGGTTGGTCATCATTCATTCAAGACATTCTGTTGGTTAAAAAAAAAAAAAAAGTTACTGCTCTATCGGAACGAATATAGAATAAAAACATAGAGCCATAAAATAGAATTTACTTTCTATAACAAAAAATTAAAAGAAAATGGATTGGGTGATATCACATTAATTCACGAGAAAGGAAAAAAAAAAATTACGCCCTAGAATGTCTATATAATACGTAGAAGCCTAGTTAGAGATGAATAAAAACAAGAAAAAGTGACATTAGACTTGATAGCGATTTTCTTATCCTGCGAGAAAATTGGAGATATAATTTTTTCTCACTATATTTGGTTGGGTAAGAGAAAATAAAAAAATTATTAATTTCATATCAACAATAATAACTTTATATATTATTTGAAAAAATTTATATATAATTAAATTTAATATTTTAAGTTTATAAAAAATTAATACTTAACATATTATTTATATAATTTTTATTATATATTATTGATTAAATAAAATATAATTGTAAATCCGATGCTAGCAAAAAAAATTATTTTGTCCAATTTTATTTTTTATTTCTTTAATTCTCAAATTATTAAATATGTAATAATTTAAATTCTAAAGTGGAGGGAAAATTAGAATAAAGAAAAGAATAGGAAAAGAAAATATTCGTAGACAAATTTGAATATTAAGTTTTCTCTTCAAAATCTTCCTATATTAAATTGAAAGAGAATGGTTGAAGGTAAAACACAAGTCTCATATGTTATTTTTTTCCCCCATTTCTTCTCCTCTCATTTTTCTCTCTTTAACCAAGCAGGTGAAAATATCATTTTCTTTTTATTTTTCCCTTCCCTATATTTTTCTCTCTTGCAAGCACAACATGAGAGATAGAAAGAGAACATGTGATGCCAAGTGTCCTTCATACTTAATTTTTTTAATTTAATAACTTATTCATAATTTCAAATTTTTAATTTAAAAATTATACAATTCTGCAATTTTAGCCAGCATTTATTCTTAAAAATATTTTATCAAAATAATAATTACAATATCTCGAAAACTAACCTTTTTTTTTTACCTGGATCTCTAAAACTAACTTAAACCATATTATTTTATCTTTAATTTTCTCTCTTATGATATTTCTCATTATCATAACTTCCTGTCCTTTTATTTTAAATTTTAAATTTTAATTTCAAAAATCTTCAAAACCTTCATAGATTATTTTATCTTCTCTCCCATCATCTCTCCTGGTATCATGACTTCTTCTCCTTTTATTTTAGATTTTAACCTTAAAAACCTTCACATATCATAACTTGCCTTATCCACATTAACATCTTCTGGCAATGTTTGCATGTATTTCTCCACTCAAGACCTCCCTAAATCCCATGCCTTTGAGTTTCTTGTCATTTTTCCAAGGCATTCGATCTAACTATACATAAATCGAAAGCACAAAAGCATGTCAACATTGATTGATCTAATGTAACAAGGCTGTATTGGGGCTCTGAAACATTGCTTTTGTTTTCTATACTTTGCCTCTTTGCTTTGAGACATGCATTACCTTATAGAATTTCTATAAAATTATTGTCTTATATATGTCATAAAGATTATGGTATACTATAGCGTTTAATCTTGACATAGACGCTTCTCAATCTCCTCCTTATGTTGTTCACCTTCATTAACGTTATTCCTTTCAAGAAGCGTTATGATTTTTGAAATTTTATGTTATATAATTGAATGCTTCTAACAAGGATATTTAACATGATTTTCAAATTTCAATGCACCAATGGACTACTCTTGTAGTTCTTCCATTGAGCTTTAGTGTAAAGTGTTTTGGTATGTTCTCAAAACTAGATAACATTTATGCAATTATAATTATACTTTCTCTTTATTGTGCTACATAAAACGTTATGCCATTAATATAAGGTTGCCTTTACATGTGTTGGTTACGTTGTTAAAAGTGTTGAAGTTGAGTGTGTTTCAAGAAGGCTTTATATGATTTTTTGTTTAATTTCAAATCTTTGAGAATTGTAGTTTCATTGATGTTACTGTCTTATTGGGTAGGCGATGAATATTTCTCCACTATTTCATCTCATATTGTCCTCTCTACGTATGTGTGACTCAAGTATTTGCCTTTGTTTTGGCCAGTGATTGTTAAAATAATTATAATTACTATATTATTTATATTCATAAATTATAATTATTATATTCTTAATACATATCTAATCCCGTGCATAAATATAAAAAATATAAATTTTATCATACATATAATAAAAATACCATGATATTTCAAAAAAAAACTTAGAACTGAATTAAACTTAAAAAATATTTTCTCTAAATAAAAATATAATTTTTTGTCTTTTAAATCATGTTATTTATTATCACTCATTTTAATGCACATCCCACGGGCCATGTACTAGTTACAATAATATTAGCATATCTTCTTGAGAAATATCTCTATCAAATGATTTGATAAAGTTTACGCTGTGTTTCTCCCATCAATATTTACAATATAAATAGGCATAAATATATTATTTGAATTTGACAACCCTCCCGCCTTTGTTAACATTGTGATAGGATTTTGATAAAATAGAACACTATTTGAATGTTTAAATTTAAATTTAGAAATTTTAAAATATGAATACATATATCTCAATATTTATCTCGGTCATGAAATACTATACATGATATATTATATTATAATAATATGTATTACTCAAAAAAAAAATTTCAATAAATTGAAACAAATTCTTAAATTCACAGAAAATAATCAAAGAAGGACTCCAATCATTATTATTATCATTAGCAGAGATTTATCTAAATATAAATTAAATATAAATTTATTTTATTAAAAAAATTGATAATAAAAAGTTGAGGTGGGTTGAATACAAGTAACTCATTGAGGTTTTGACATGTGTCCAAACTCAAAGAACGCTTGCAGATATAAAACTTAGAGAATTTTTACAAACAAAATTCTTACATCAACAACGGAATTTAATTCAAAAATTTTGTAGGTTATAAAACAAATCTTTAACAATGGCTAATTTATATTAGTTTTTTCATTAAAATTTAAATGAGAAGACGTCAACCACTTAACCGAGTTGGCCCAGATTCAGTCCATTTTAAAAACGGGTTGTACAATTTTTTTTTTTTTGGCAATCATACTTACATTATTGTGTGGATTATTAAAATTGATTATTAACCCATCAAATGCAATTCATATTCTCATCTTTATATAGATAGATAAAAAGTAAATAATTAAATATTAAAAAAGTTGTCAAAAGATAAATTTGAGACTTAGTATATGACGAGAGTTAAATTACTAAACATGCTTTATTTTAATATAAATTTCAATTGATAAAATTTGCTTGCTATAAACTATTGCAGGCTTCCTTTATAGTCAAATTCTAGCAAGTTTGGTGCATCAATAGTTGCCTCTTTTAAATTGGAACATTTCCTCACTGACAATATCTCAAGCTCATCATTTTTCAACTCCATCTTCCCTAACACATCACAAGAACTTATTGCCAGCTTCTTCAGAAAACCTAAGTTTGATATTTATTGTACTTCTTACCATCTCATCTGTTACTATTACACCTTTCAATTCCAAAACAACGTAACTGATCACAACTAAAATATCGTGACAGCTTATAACTCATTATCTTTTGTGGACCTGCTTTATATATATATATATATATATATATATATCAATGAACAATAGAGGCACTATACTGTAACAAAAAATAGTTTTTATTACAATAATTAACGTCACTTACAAAAAAAGTGAGTCAAGAAAGTTTACATGTGATTTTTCTTGTACGTAATTGCTAAATAAGTAGACATAGCTATGTAACTTTTTTTAAACTATAATCTTGTGGACATCGTGGTGGCAAGACCAATAACGGCAAAAGAAATTCCTCCCGGTGACATAAAAAGTCTTGCCTGCAATAGTAAGATAATTGTTGTTTCATCGAGTTATGATACATTTCTTCTGACTCTGATCACCTTATTAAAAAAATTTAAAAAAAAAATTTTTCAATTGCATGACAGGAGCTACAAGAAAGTGTGCTCAATTACGTCTCCTGTCATAGTTCGATGATGTTCTTGTAATTCTAGCAAAAAAGAAAAACGTAATTGTTATGTTTTTGTAATTTTGATGTTTTATTAATTAGGTATAACTATTGGTTGGTTACTAGCCGTTGGGTATATTCAACGACTATATAAATACTTTTGTATTTTATTATGTTATGTTGTTAATTAATAGACTTGGTATTATCCAACAACGATTACAGCCACTCTGGAAGAATTCTCTGACCTTTTTGAGGAACCTAAAGGGTTACCACCATTTAGGGATGGTCATAATCATCCCATTATTCTATAGAAGGGTACCAACCCAATAAACTTTAAGCCTTATAGATATTCAGCCTTACAAAAGGATGTTATTGAAAAATTAATTGGCGATCTCCTACAGTCCGAGGTCATACAAGAAAGCTCCTCTCCATTCTTAGCTCCTATTGTTTTAGTTGAAAAGAAAGATAGCACTTGAAGGATGTGCATCGATTATAGAGAGCTGAACAAGAGGATAATTAAGAACCAATACCCTATTCCACTAGTGGAAGATTTGTTCGATGAATTAACCACAGCAAAATGGTTTACAAAGCTGGATTTGTGTGCAGGATATCATCAAATTAGGATTGTACCGGAAGATGTGCACAAAACTGCCTTTAAGACTCATAGTGGACACTTCGAGTGGTTGGTTATGCCTTTTGGCTTAACAAATACCCCAACAACATTTCAAGGGCTATGAATAGCATCTTCCGACCATTTTTTGGAGGTTTGTTCTTGTGTTTTTTGATGATATATTGGTTTATAATGCTAATCTTTTTAACCATGTGTAGCACTTGAAGCAAGTCTTCTCTATTCTAAGAAAAAACCATTATTACATCAAAAAGAGTAAATGCTCCTTTGCTGCCACGGAGGTGGAATACTTGGGGCATTTAATTGGTAATGGTAAGGTCAGAACTGATCCTGAGAAGATACAAGCGGTGGCTGATTGGTCTAAACCCTAAAATATAGAACAATTAAGAGCATTTTTGGGGCTGGCAGGTTATTATAGGCGTTTCATTAAGGACTATGGGATTTTAACTAAACCTTTAACTCTCCTTCTTAAGAAGAATGGTTTTGTATGGTCATAAACAAACTTGGATGCATTTAATAATCTAAAAAAGGCATTAATTTCTGCACCTATACTAACACTTCCAGATTTTTCAAAGCAATTTGTAGTTGAGGCAGATGGTTGTGGAGTTGGAATTGGAGCAATTTTAATGCAAGAGGAATAACCTATTGCTTATTTCGGTAATGGATTGGCAGAGAGACATCAAGGGCTATCAATTTACGAAAAAGAATTGATGGCAGCAGTGTTGGCTGTGCTTCATTAGCACCAATATTTAGAGAGACAAAAATTTGTTATTCGATTAGACCGAAAAAGTTTGAAATACTTGCTTGGATAGAAGTTAAAAACATCCTTTTAGATGTTTTAGATTGCCAAGTTAGCCGAATTTAACTATGAGATTCAGTATAAGAAAGGGTAAGAAAATTTATAATTGATACCTTATCGAGATTACCTAAACAACAATTATTACAGATTGTTCTTGACACTTCCTCCCCTGAATTGCTTTCAAAAATCAAGGAAAGTTGCTAGAATGATGTTGTAATTATAAAAATCCAGAAAGGGTTCAAGCAAACAATGGGTTCTGGAGCCTTTTTCTTGGGATGGAGAATTGTTAAGAGGAAGGGAAAGCTGGTGATTGAAAATGATTTTAGTTTGAGACAACAAATTTTAGAGTGGTTGCATTCTAGTCCTTAAGGAGGGCATTCTGGAATTCAGGCCAGTTACCACAGAATAAAGGCATTATTTTGGTGGAAAAAAGCTGGTCAATAATGTGACAGAATTCATTAAACACTGCGACACGTGTGCTCGTTGTAAGTATGAAGCTGTTGCAACCTCTTCCAATTCCTAGTCGAGTTTGGGAGAGTATTACGATAGATTTTATTGAAGGACTTCCTAAATCAAATGGTAAGGACACAATATGGGTACTAATCGATAGAATGAATAAGTATGCTCATTTCATTCCTCTTACTCATCTTTATTCAGCTTCTTCTCTAGCACAACTTTTTATGGATAACATGTATAAACTATATGGTGCACCAACTGAAATTATAAGTGATCGTGACCCTATATTTGTGATGGGTTTTGGAAAGAATTTTTGCAGGTTTTGGGGATTAAACAACAACTTTCAACTACATATCACCCTCAAACGGATAGGCAATTTGAGTCATAAATAGGTGCTTAGAAACCTATCTTAGATGCATGTGTTAGGAGCAACCCAAAGATTGGAGCAAGTGGTTATCACAAGCTGAATGGTGGTATAATACCACATTTCATACAGCCACTAAAGCGACCCCACACGAACTTTGTATGGTCAGAAAGCTCCTATCCATTGTCCTTATTTGCCTAATGGTTCTGTTTTAGATGTTTTAGACAGGACTTTTTCAGCTAGAGAAGCTGTGTTGGCTGTTTTGAAGCATCACCTTCATCGGGCAGCTAATTTGATGAAGCAAAAAGCTGATTCCCATAGGACAAACCGAGAGTTTGCTGTTAGTCAATAGGTTTTTTTAAGTTGCAGCCATATAGACAAATTTTTACAGTAGCAAGGAGTACCCAAAAGCTGGCTCCTAGTTATTTTGGTCCTTACAAGGTCATTGAATGAATAGGTGTTGTTGCCTACAAGTTGGAACTACCCGCTGAATCTAGAATACATCCAACTTTCCATGTTTCTTTATTAAAGCTATGTCCTGATCCTAAAGTTAAGTAAAGGCATTCGCCTCTTGATTGGCTAGAATTACCTCCAACTTTGGAACTTGAAAGCATTCTACAAAAGAGAGTTGGTAGGAAGAGGGAACGTATTATCACTGAAGTTCTAATCAAATAGAAGCAACTACCTGATGAGGAAGCGTCTTGGATGGCTCTATATCAGTTACAGCAGAAATTTCCTCAATTTCTTATTAATGATCCTTAAGGGCAAAGATCTTTTAAGGGAGGTATTGTTATGTTTTTGTAATTTTGACATTTTATTAATTAGGTATAATCATTGGTTGGTTACTAGCCATTAGGTATATTCAGCAGCTATATAAATACTTTTATGTTTTATTATGTTGTGTTGTTAATCAATAGACTTGGTATTATTCAGAAAGTTCTCGCCTCTCTTTTCTCTCTTTCTCTTAACCCTCTCGTCTCTCATCTTCTCTAAACCTCATCTCTTCTTCTCTCCTCCTATTCTCTTTCTACATCTATTCTATTCTGTCTAGTATTACAAAAGTATAACAGTAATATGGAGGAAAAGTAAAGTTCCCTCCCCAAATTTTAAACATGATTAAATGTGTTGAATAGATGGGCCACATGCTTTAATTTGCATGCTACAACAAACTTCGAGAATAAAACAACTTATAAAAAATTAATCATTTAGTCCCTATAATTTTTAAACCCAGTTGTAGCTCAGTCCTTGAACTTTGACTTGTTATAACTTAGTCTTTGAAGTTTTGACTCGATTGTAAATCAGTCCCTGAACTTCGACTTGTTATAACTTAATCTTTGAAGTTTTGACTTGATTGAAAATCAATCCCTGAACTTTGCCTCTTTGCAATTTAGTCTTTGAAGTTTCAACCTCTTAAATATTGGTTCTTGTATTTTTAAAAATAAAAATTATAAAAATTAAAAATATTCTAAAATTTATTACTAATATCTTAAATTACTAGATCCTTTCAATATTTATAAATATTAAAAGTTTAAAATATTTTTAATTTTTTATAATTTTATTTTTTAAAATATAGGAGCGATATTGAAACTTTAGGGACTAAATTACATGAGACAAAGTTCAATGACTGGTTTACAACCAAGTTAAAACTTCAAAAGCTAAGTTATAATGAGTCAAAGTTTAGGGATTGAGTACAACTAGGGTTAAAACTATAAAGATCAAATGATTAATTTTTTTAACAACTTATTATAATAAAGTTATGATATATATCTATATCTATATATACATATATATATGAATTAAATATGCTTCCTTATAAATAAGGAGAAGTTATAAAGAAATTCCAAGAGATTTAATATCTTATGAGTCCTCAATAGAAAATCTTACAAGTGAAATAGATTTTATAAGTTTAATCTAGCAAGCTATATTTTTTGAAATAAGCTCTCTTTCTTTAGATTTGTGTTCATAACATTTGAAACATATTACAGTCTTTAAAGTGCCTATTTGGATAAGGAGAAAACGCGCGTTTTGACCCAAAATTGATTTTTCTACCAATTTATCCAAACAGTCAAAAATGATCAAAAATTGATTATGGGCCAAAACACGCGTTTTTCCAGAAGCTCCCTCTGTCGGCTTTCTGTCAAAAGTTTGTCAAAAATGTTGGGGAAAAATTACAAATACAAGCCCAAGAAAAAATTACAAAGAAAGCACATATTTAATAAAAATAAAATCAAACTATCTTCTTTTCCTTTTTTTTTTCTTAGTAAAAGTTAAACTTTGTATCTTCAAAAATTGATATCTGGCATTTAAACATTAAATTATATAGTAATTTATATAGTTAAAAATTAATTCTGATTAAATTATCCAAACATCTTCAATTATATTAAAATCAATTTTAAAAAAACAGTATCCAAACATATTACGTTATAAACATGATCAATTATAATTAAAAGCTACCACTTAATCAATTATTTTCATAATCTATTATGTCTAACTGAAATCCAAACGGACCCAAAAGAATCTAAACATTTTAAATATAAAGGTCAAAATCAATGCATGTAATGAGCAAAGAACTCTTCCAAGTCGCTTCTCACATACTTGAAGCCTTCAATGTGTACTTTGACTTCATAGTGTCGCCAGCATTTAGTGGGAATTCCAGAACAGCATGTCTCTTCATATTTCTCCTCTTCACATTCTTATAATATTCAAACTGCATTACATTATTCAAATAATCCATGTCAATCATTGCTTGTCATCTAATATATCCTAAAGGAAGATGAGTTGACACATAAATTAAAATTGCAACTACATGCTGTGAGATGATCTGGCATTCAACCCAAGTGTCAGCAAATTCATGAGCCTCCCAATAAATTAAAATATCAAAAAATCAGTTTTTCAAATGAAATTGTGTGTCATTGTCTTCCCACCCACTGTGTGTAAGACTTCTCAATTAAACTTCGTGATTGTAATTTGTAAATACGGGCAAAGGTGTGTGGTGTTTTCTCATTTGGATTCTATGAGTATCCCAAATCTTCTCATCTAGTAAGTAAGTGACCACACTATAATTTCATAGATTTTTATCAACACTTAAAAAATTATGTTTGATCAGAAATAAATTAAATATTGAGCTAAAGAGCAATTTTATGATGATAAATTTCAACCTTTTTATTTCCCTGCAGCCATATGAATCGTTGGATTAAAATACAGAATTAAGATTTAGTATTTTCTTATAGTATCACATGAAAACACTCATTGAATGAGATTGATAATCAGCTAAGTAATAGAAGTTTATAAACATACCTTCAAGGTGCTAGGTCGGGAACAGTAGTGGGAGATTGCAATTGTCAAAGGTTTATGCGCCAACCAAAGTAAACTTTTCACTAATTTCATCATAGTGGCTTGATTTCGTGTAGAATGTATAGTTTGTGCTCTAATATGCTTCAGATCATGTAATGGAGATGTATTATTTTTCACGAACTCTCTTGGAAAGGTCAGATCCTGGAAATTAATCAAGCAAAAGCAAACCCACATAAGATTTCAAATACTAATTTTTTAACAAAAAAGGGCCAAATGAAAGAGATTATAATTTGTTTTCGAAATAGACATATTTTAATTATTTCATGCGTGGTGTGTGTGTG
>NW_026555591.1:0-58395 GCF_029017545.1 Prosopis cineraria | reverse complement strand
GTACAAATGTGTGGCCCGGCTTATTTAAGATGGATGTATCCTGTGGAACGTTATATGAAGATATTAAAAGGATATGTCAAAAACCATAGTCGACTTGAGGGTTGTATTATTGAACGGTATATTAGTGAAGAAGCGATTGAATTTTTATACTGAGTATTTAAAAATGTCAATAATGTTGGACTACCAGTGTCTCGACATATGGGAGGGAAGGTGGGGAAGGGATAATAGGAAAGAATATAGTTATTGTCTTAAATTACATTGGGATCAAGCATCTTTATGTGTTGCACAACTTAGAAGATGTTCAAGAATTTACAGACAAGCATTGGCTGAGCTTAAGAAGGATAATCCCAATAGAGGTGAAACTTGGTATGTAAAAGAACATAATAAACACTTTGCACATTGCTGAAAGCATATTTGTGATATGTTTCAACATGAATCCTGATTCTATTTCTGAAAAAGTGAGATAGTTGGCTAGAGGTCTGAGCATGCAAGTAGCTTCTTATGCTGGCTATGTTATCAATGGATACACCTTCTATACTAAAGAGCAAGATAGTCGAAGCACAATGCAAAATAGTGGTGTCACTCTTATTGCTCATGCAATGCATGTAACTAGCTCTAAAGACAACAACCCCAATATATGCAAATATGTCATATTTTGGGATAATTGAGCACATTTGGGAGTTAGATTATGTAAAGTTCAGATTCCGGTCTTCGGTTGCAAGTGGGTTGACCATAAAATGGCTTTTTAATGATAAACTCAGGGTTGATACAGTTAAATCTGAATAAAGAAGGGTATAAAGATGAGCCTTTCATCCTTGCTTCGCAGGCTCAACAATGTTTTTTATATTCCTGATCCTGCTAAAACTAATTGGTCCATTATTTTATAGACAAAAAATTCATTGAAGACATGGATGAGACTGTTGTTGAGGATGATCCATTTTAGGAACGTCGCTGGAAAGTAATTTTACTGAAGATGATGCGTTCTATATGAGAATGATCATACTGAAGGTATTTGGATTCAAAGAGAGGAAAAAGAATTCGAGACCAGAGTAAGCAAGGAAAGATCAAAAGAAGACAAGAAAAAGGAAAAGACCAACTTAAACATGTGTGTTTTTATTTTTTATATAAATAATTATTATTTGTGTTTATTTAATTATCGCATATGCTTTTCTATTTTCTAAATAACTGTTACATGTATGTTTGGTTAATTTTGTAAATAATTATTTCATGTATCCATTGATTTTCTAATTATGTGTGTTCTTGCATTTTATAGGTAAATGGCTCCTAAGAAAGATAAATGCAAAGGTCGTAATGACCTTGATGTTCTCAGGGGTGGCCCCAACATTGACCCCAGCAGTGGTCCTAGCGTCGATCCCCCAGTGGTGGCCCCAGTGTCGACCCAAACAGTGGCCTTGATGTTGTAGCTAGTGGTGATACTCCCAATACTGCTCCTAGTCTGACAATGAATGATGATCAGCTTCAGGAGGAGGCAACTGAGATTTGAAAGGGCTTAGTATTGATGACAGAAGTGAATAGACGGAGGATAGCTGGACAAAAAATCCCCTCCAATGGAATGCTAAAGGGCAACCGATTAAGGACAATAAAGATAAATTCATTAGCTATATTGGAGCTATCGCAAAGCAAATGTGCCTATCACACTCAGAAATTGGAAGAAGGCATATCAATCTACAAGGCAGTATATTTAGGAACAAGTAGAGGTATATTTGTTAACTTACCATTATGTGACTATTGTGCCTATAATAGTTTATCAATTTACTAATAACATGCTAATATTTTACAGTCAACATTTATAATTGATGCTAGTTGAAGGAAGTATATCCTTCAAATAGCTGGAAGAGCAATGCGTTCTTTTCGATATTTTTGTGGGGATCAAAATATATTAAAAGAGCGGGTGGAAACATTAGTTTCGAGGTCCCCACTTTGATTAGACCTTCGGTAACCCAACAATAATGGGATGAATTTGTTTGCATCTCATTTTCAAATGGAATTTCAGGTGATTTTACTTTACCAATTGATTTTTTATTTTCTAATAATATTATGCTATATTATAAGTTTAATTGATTTTAATTTTTTTCACAGCAATTGAGCCAACAAAATCAGGAGTTGGTTAAGAAAAATCCTTATCCTTTTAAGAAAGGGCATGTGGGGTATTCAGGCATAGAGGAAAAGATGGTATTTATTAATTACTAATTTATTAATTTCAAAATTACTCCACATTTATTTATTATATTTGCTAATTGTAAATTCTTTTGCTATTGATATGCATAAATTGTGCGAGCAGGTATAGGAGTTAGTAGCATATCCCGCCATGTTCTTTTTATAGAAGGCCGAACCAACAAAGAGGGCAACATTACAGGTGAACATGTTCAGGAGATAGCTAATAAATGTGTAAGTGTCAATATTATTAATTTGACATAGTAAATTCAATTTTTTCATTCAAACAAATAATTTAAGTTTTTCAATTTGTGTCACATAAGCTGCTATCTCAGATGAAATCTCAAAGGGTGAGCGTCTAGAGGATGAAGATATCTTGGGTCAAGCATTGGGTAATCCTGACCACCCCGGACGTGTTAGGGGTATTAGTTTTGGCATCACTAAGAAGCAAGTATTTGAAACTACAAAGCCATCAAAAGGTGCAACGCCTTCTTCAGGTGAGTTTAATGCACTAAAAGATGAGGTTGATAGGCTACATCGGTTGGTTGATGTGTTGCTCACGTCCCAGGGAAAGGACATCTACTATTGTGGACATTAGTCCCAATAGTAAGAAAGATAGTTGCACCGTAGCTCAGCCTTCTCATCCGAACCTTCTTGAGGTAATATTACTATTTTTTTAGTTATATTCATTTTTGTATTAATAACTTATAAATGTTTCCATTGCTTTAGGGTGAAGTCGAATGTGAGTTTTTGGCAAACAATCCAGATCACCATGTGGTTGCAATTGGTATAATATATAATGTCCCTGGGGGCACTATGCATAATGTGCCAATTCCTTTAGGCCACGTACGAGTTTGTCTAAAAGTTTTTTTGGATGACAACTATCAGCTGCCCATTCCCACAGAGGATGGTGATGACTGTAGGAGATGCATTGGGCACCTTTGTTGCACGGCCCACCGCCCTTATAAGGCCAATATCTAACAAAGATAAGGTACATATATATATATATATAATTTATAAACCTGATCTCAAACAAAGATAAGATATCTATATAATAACTTTTGATCTCTAGCTATCTCTGGTATATAGTCCAAGGAAAAAGACTTCCCTAGCAAATAATCAACTGGCCATGAGTCAAAGATTATCACACCTCCCTGCTTCAAAAGATGGAGCCTCAATTTCACATAAATTCCTGACTTCACTAAGGGCATATATTGACATGCAAAGGAGTATTCATGATTTTATTGTTGTAGATGTCCCATTCAAGCATGGCATGTATGATAAAGATCATACCAATCACATAACACTCGAAGTCGTAGATGAAGTACTCTACCATGGCATGATTAGCACGACCGTCATAGATTTTTATTTGAGGTACTTCTTTTACACAAGAGTGGTCATTATTTTTATAAATATATACTAATCTATTTGATTTATTAATTTTAGGTTTCTCTATCATACACTTATTATGCCCCGCAACCTTACTAGGATTTGCCTTCATTGTCCTTATGACATTGCTGCTTTCCGTGACATTCGGGACTCTGATCGTGAAGATCAAGTAAAGCGGCTATGCGATTCATTCAAAGCCAGGACTACTAAAAAAGGAGGGAGGTTATTCTTGATACCTTACGTACAAGCGTTAGTTATTTGTTATATTTAATATGTTTTCTCAATTTTATTAACTATTTCAATTTGTTATATATTCTTTACAATTGTTAATTATTTTAGGGATCATTAGATGCTAATTGCCCTTGATCCGAATGAAGAAAAATATGAGAAATTAGCCATCTATTACTTGTGTTCTGCTGGCAGACACCGGATAATCGCAAAGATATGATGGAATTAATCAACAAGTAAGTGCATTAATTAAGTTCATACTTGTATTTTTTGATATTTCAAACTTACCAACTTCTGTGTTTTTGTACCGCACGGATGAATCTTTAACTGTCCCTAGGGTCAAACCATTTAACCAATTGTTCACATGGACAGTAATAAGGGTACGCGTTTAAACATTAATTGTTCAAGTATTTATTAATGATTATTCAATAATTTAATATATTTTGTTTGTTTTGTTTTAAAGTGCCCGCGTCAAAGACCAGATTCAGTGAACTATGGATATTGCGTGATGAGATTCATTAGGGACATCATCACTCACGCCAAGACTTCAATCCCTACCAAGGTTCATATTTAATTTAAATATACGTTTATATATGGCAAAATTTCATTAGTTAGCTAATTAACTTTGATATGGTTATAATTTAAATTGCAGTATTATGATGACGCTTATTGTGAAGAATTTAGGGATGCTCACATCAATGAAGTGGTGGAAGAGTGGTGCCAACATATATTTCAACTTTGGATCATGCAAAATTCACACATTTGGAGCTTAAAGGCAAAAAGAATGTGGCTTAGGATAGAATTATTGTTTCATTTTTTTAGGATAGAATTGTGATTTAGGATTAAGATTTACAACTTTAATTTTTTGTTTATAATTATGTGACTGTGTATATATGCGTATATATATATATATATGTACATATTCTTTTAATTCTGAAAGAATGTTGCTGATGATAAATATATTTGCTGGATTGTCTGGATTATGAAATAATGTCAATTATATTGCAGGGGGCTGTTTAAACGAGCTGCATATTAAAAAAAATTCTACAACGTATTTGACGGTTATTTTGATAACCGTCAAATATGTTAATATATTTGACGATTATTCAGTATAACCATCAAATATATGCATATTTGACGGTTCTAACATCTAACCATCAAATATGACATTGTTGTTTCAGTCAAAGCAAGTTCTTATACTTTATACTTGACAGTTATTTAGAACCGTCAAGTATAATAGCACATATTTGACAGTTAAAATAACCGTCAAGTATATGAAGCTGCATAAATGACGGTGTCTTATTTATAAGTGAAAATAATCATTAAATATGCATAATTCTGTAGTAGTGTTCCTTTTGTCTTTCTTTAAATTGTGTCCATTCTTTTCCGTTTTTTTTTTTTTTACCAACTTTGTTATTGTCTTTTTTCTTTTGTCATTTTCACTTTATCTTCTTTCCTTTTCTTTTTCCCCTTTACTTTCTTTCTTTTGCTTTTTCTTTAACTTCATTTCTTTTGTTCTTTTTTTTTTCCTATTTTTAATTGACAATTATTGTGCCCCCCTTTCCCTCTCTCTATATATTAAAATCCAAAAGCCAAGAAATTATCAGGTCAAGCCGAACACATTTACCTTTAAGCTTGCTTTCTTTGATTGCTTGATCACTTTATTTCTTTCGTGCTCCTCTACATTTTGTTAATTTCTTTTTCTTTTAATGATTAACACGACAACAAATTAATCACCTCGACTAATTCATCCTTCCAACAACCCTTCAAGTTGATTAGGATTGTTAATGGTGTTAATCACCTAGTTAGTTTGTAACCCTTAAATTTATATATAAAAAGGTCATGTATTAATTGGAGTAGGGAATTTATTTGGACTGCTACTTCCTCATCGTCACACGGTCTCACCCCATAGGTTTGGAATTGTATTACTACAAAAAGTTCTCTATATAGCAGTTTATGTTTGCCAATATATATATATATAATCAATATATATTACAACGTTATATATTTCAAAATAGAATGATTATTTACAATAACTGTTATATAGTTTTTTTTTCCAGTTTTGAGCCCCATGAACCTTTCCTATATAATGGTTTTTTTTAAATAACCGTTATATAGTTACCAAATATATAACGGTTATTTCACAAAAGTCGCTATATAGTTAGCCCCAATTTTAGTCATTTTTATATAGCAAATTATATAACGGTTATTTTTAAATAACTGCTACATAGTTCATTCTTTTTTTTTTTTTAATACAATAGAAAGGTTGCATTTCTAGTAGCCCCTACAATTACAAAACAGACATTATCAGTATCAATAATCTAGAAATAGAATTGTTTAGTTAAGGGAGCTTGCGGAATCACCAACTATTATGTATAGTTAAGTATATATGATTTCAATTTATCATAAACTTTTCACTAAATTGTATAACGTAATTATAAGACAGTATGTATATTATATAAGGTATATTAGTATAATTTAAATATCATATATCGTGTTAAACATTTAGATATATAAAGATAAAGATAAAAAAAACTAAAATTGCGCTTTTAAATCAATTATAACAATCATTTGGTCTCAATGTTTAATTTATTGAACAATATTAATGATTATATATAGGCAACCTTCTAATGGAAATCATATTTAATTCAATTTAGGATTTGTTTTATAAAATTTTATTTAGCATCTAAGGCTTAGTTTATTTGAATTAGTATTTAGATTTTATTTATCTTGAATAAAAATAAGATATCTAAGTAAACCTTGACTATCTTTGTTATCTTTTGAGCAATATCAAATAAAATATGATATTTAGAATAGCCAGATATCTTACCATATTATATTGATTTTATATAGATTTACATTATTATTTTATTATTTTTTATTAATTTTTAAAGTTCTATAAATAGAGTTTTGGTTTTATTTGTAAATAGTTTTATCATTTGAATAATAATTATATGACTTTCTCTCTCTTACTCCATTATCTCTTCTCTCTCTTCCCTCTCTCCTTTCCTGGTTCACATCACATTCAGTAATCTCTTTTGGAATTTATAATGACATCTAATCTTGTTGGAATTCATTTAACCAAAAGGAAAACGGAACAAAGAAGAGCAAGTTTGAGACATCGATACCTACCAATCCAACGGCCAACAATTGACGTTCAATGAGGTTGTCAACATTTAGAGATAATATCAAGAGAAAACATAATTTTAGGTCCCTACATTTTGCTCTCATTTTGCTATAGGTTCCAACACTTTTTTTTAGTGTTTTAAATCCCTATACTTTTGTTTTTTAGTGTTTTAGGTCCCTATACTTTGTTCATGGAGGGACCTAAAATACTGAAAAACAAAAGTGTAGGGACCTAAAACACTGAAAAAAATATAAAAACTTATAACAAAATACAAGTAAAGTGTAAGGATCTAAAGTTATATTTTTTTTAAATATCAAACCAAGACATTTTTGAAGCCCTGCCTAACAAAGTGCTACTTTTTTTCTTTTTGATATAAGTCAGACTCATTAATGAAAGTACATTGCCTTTGCTAGAGATCAGCTGGTGTTTATATATATCGAACGGCCAAGACTCAAATTCTTATATCAAGTAGCGCATATATATATATATATATATGTTAGGAAGTGCACAAATAATTAGTGGGAGTAAATAAATAAAATAATTAAAAATTATGAAGAAGTTAGAGAAAAGTAATAAAAAATGACATAGGAAATTTAACGTGGCAAAACCTTCAATATGAGGGACAAAAAAACCATAGGCAATAAGCGAGTAATTTTGATACAGAAATGGGAATTACAATGATTGCCTCTTCTATGAGAGATGGAGAGATAAGAGATATATATATATATATATATAAAACTTATCAACTAAAAATATTATATTGGATAATAATAAATATCTCTTGAAATATCAAATAAAGATGTGATAGATTTACGCCAGGATAATATATAAAATAATCACAAATGATTATAAAGATTTGAATCATAATCTCAACAAACTTTCCCTTAACTCAAATTCAGTTATACTTGTAATTGCTAAGTAGCCTCAAAGGGCAATCAAGTGCTGTGAATACCAATTAAGCCCAAGCAATGTTTGAACTCAATATTAGGAAGAGGCTTCGTAAACATATTTATTGGATTTTGAGATGTATGAATTTTCTTCACAACAATTTCACTGATTGCAATAATATCTATGATAAAGTGATGTTTGGTATCTATGTGTTTAGTCTTTGAGTGATCCCTATCATTCTTAGTTAAATGAACAACACTTTGATTATCATAAAAACATTAGTAACTCTTTGGGCAACACCAAGTTCAATAACAAGACCTCAAAACCAAATAGCTTCCTTTACACCTTAAGTTGCTATGCTTCAGTTAAGGATAATGTAAATATAGATTGGAGAGATGCTCTCCAACTAATAAAAGAGCCACAAAGGGTGAAAATATAAGCATAAAGAGACTTCCATCCATCAAAATCACGACCATAATTAGAGTCAATAAAACCAACAACACCATTAGATACAGCCTTATTCCTATCAAATACCAGACCAACATCAGAAGAACCTTTCAAATAATGGAGGATCCATTTAATAGCATCCCAATGACCTTCTCTAAGATTGTGCATCTATCTGCTTACCACACTTACTGCATATGCAAGATCAAGTCTAGTACATACCATAACATACATAAGACTACCAACAGCACTTGAATAAGGAACTCTTGACATTTTCTTAATATTCTTTTTGGATTCCAAATGAAGATCATTAAATAATTAAAAATCAGCAGTAAGAGGAGTAGACACAAGTTCACACTCACTCATATTAAATCAAGTATCTTCAAAATATATTTCTTTTGAGATACAAATAATTTACCAACTTGACAATCTCTACGAATTTCCATGCCAAGATTTTTTTTTTTTGCTGCACCAAGGTACTTCATATCAAACTCCTTATTGAATTGCTATTTTAACTTGTCAATAAAAGATTTCTCTTTGGAAGCAATAAGTATATCATCGACATGTAGCAACAAATATAAAAAGGACTCATGGGAAAATTGTTCAAAATAAGCACAATTATTATATTTGCTTCTATTAAAGCCTTGCTCAATCATAAAATCATAAAACATTTTATACCATTTCCTGAGAGCTTGTTTTAGGCCATATAAAGATTTCTTCAAGCGACAAATGCAGTGTTCCCTTTTGGGAACGACAAATCCCTCAAGTTGCTTTATGTAGATCTCTTCATTGAGTTCTCTATGTAAAAACACTGTTTTAACATCAAGTTGCTCCAGCTCCAAATCAAACAAAGCAACAAAATGCAAGTAACACACAAATAGAGGTATGATGAACAATTGGAGAGAAAATCTCATTAAAATCAACACCTTCCTTTTAATGACATCCTCGAATAACTAACCGTGCCTTCCACCTTACATCCTCAATCCTAAGAATACTATCTTTCTTTTTATATAACCACTTACAGCTTAACGCTCGCTTTCCTTTAGGAAGCTCACGTAAGCCTCAAGTATCATTCTTGTGGAGACTCTCAATTTCTTCATTCATGGCCAATAACCACATGGATGAATTAGCACAAGAAATTGCTTCGAAATAAATAGAAGGCTCAACACCTTTAGAGATCTCTTGTGCAATAGAAAATGCATAAGCATCTAATTCATCATTAATGTATTGAGCATGCCTTTTACTATCCCTTATTGGATATCTTAAGCAATAGAATATTCCTACTCTTAATATGTAGCAGGAGTGGTACTTGTAATATCATCATATATTTGATCATCACATCCTCCATCAAAGGAAGATTCCATAATAGAGGAAGAAGTAATAGCTTTTACCTCTAACTGCACCTTTTCACTAGCACTTTATTCATTACCTACAGCAATAGAAGGAGAAACACAATAATTTTTCCTACAAGAAAGTAATACATCTTAATTAAATTTAACATCTCTACTAAGAAATAACTTTCTTCCTACTAAGGTTAGAACACTATAACCAATATCCTTTAGAATTAGATGCATATTGAAGAAATATACATTTTCTAGCTTTTGAAGCTAATTTACCATCATTAACATGTACATATGTAGGACACCAAAAATTCTTAAATTAGAATAATTAACAGGATTACTTGACCAAATTTCTTTTGGAAATTGAAAACCAAGTGATGTGTGAGGTGAATAATTGACCAAATAACATACAATTGAGATAGCTTCAGCCCATAAATCACGCCAATGCCACAACCCAGCATTAGAGAGCATACAGTGTGCTCTCTCAATTAGAATTCTGTTAATACGTTCTGCAACACCATTTGGCAGGAGATTTCCTACAAGTGTCTCATGTCTCGCAATTCCATTATTAGTACAAAACCCATTAAAATTATTTTCACAGAATCTAACCGATTATCTGTTCTTAACTTTTTAACTTTTCTCCCAGTTTGATTCTCAACTAACATTATCCTTTGAATGGAAAAAAACTTTTTAATGAAAAAAAAGAAGGAAAATCACATCTAAAGACAGTGAAGAATATTATTAACACATAAGATTAATAAAGAATGAATTATTGTTAAAATAAGAGCATGGACTTGCTTTTTATAACTTATTATTAGTACTTTTCTGCAAGCAGCTTTTTTTACACATCCTTGGATACGATTTTTCCTATATAAAAAGTGATAATAATAATAATGTTTATAAATAGATTTAAAAGATGATAAATATATGGTACAAACTAATTGGAAATAAAAAATAATAATATAATTCATGAATTATCATCAAATAATCATATTCTTCAAACAAAACACGTTGGAACTACTCAACTTATTTTAAAGGTTGTTCAACACATGGCCACCATGATTCCAGCTGCTGATGTATTTACAAAGCTTCTTTAAAATTCAAGGTTGTTAAGGAATGAGTCAGCTCAGATTAGTTAGCACTTCGGGCCAACAAAAAAAAAAATCCCCAAAAAAAATTTAAGATAATTTTAATGGAAAAAGAGGAAAGTTTTCCTTTCCATTTTTTTTGTTTTTTGTTTTTTAGCTTTCTTGCGTTCTTCCTACGGATTTCTTAACTAAATTTTTACTTCCTATTGCTTTATTTCGTTGTCTTTCTTTAAATCGTGTCCATGTTAGCTATTTTTTATTTACAGCACCCTTTGAATTCAATGAAAAGTCATGTTTTAAAGCTTTATTCGGGAAAAAATATTATTTCAAAATTAATTGTTTTTTTTACCAACTTTGTTATTCTCTTTTTTCTTTTGTCAAAGTTGTGCTATTAAACTACTCTCTCTGTTAAAAAATATAAGATATTTTTAATCAAATGACATCTTCTAATAAAGTAGTTAGTTGTCTTCCAAGTAATATCATCATTTCATATCTACCTCTATTTAATAGGGTGTTGTATTTTAAAATAAATATAAGGTGACTTATTCATTAGATGCACTTTTGGTAAAAGCACATTAATTATAACTTAAAATACTAAAAATATTATATATTTTTTAACATACAAACCCTGCAAAAATGTTTTGAGCGGAGAATATACTTTAAGAAAAATTAAGTATTTTTTTAAATTAATTAAATTTTTCTTATCAACTTTATTATTCTTGCTTTTTTTTTTCATTTCTGTCATTTTCATCTTATCTTCTTTCCTTTTTTTTCCTCCTCTTTACTTTCTTTCTTTTACTTTTCCTTTAACTTCGTTCCTTTTGTCTTTTTTAACCTATTTTTAATTGGCAATTATTGGCCTCCTTTTGTCTTTTGCCCTTCTTTAAATTATGTTGATTTCTTTTTCTTGTAATGATTAACACGATAACAAACTAATCACCTTGACTAATTCATCCTTCCAACAACCCCTGAAATTGATTAGTTTGTCAATGGTATTAATCACCTAGGTGGTAGGCAATCCTAAAATCTATATAAAAAAGTTATGTATCATTGTATGAGAGTATGGAATTTATTTGGAGCACTACTATCTCATCGTCTCATCTCATAGGATTGGGGTTGCGCTATTATAAAAAACAGTTTTTATACAGCAATTATTTTTGTCAATATATATTTAACAATTTTTAACTGTTATATATTCTGATACTATATATTTCAAAATATAAGTCATATAGTTTGTTCTAGTTGTGGGTTCAATGAACCTTTCTGTCAATTATATTGTTACCAATACTCCCTTTATTAAAAAAATATAAGATATTTTTTAAAATTTCGTATGTTCAAAAAATGTAAGAGATTTTTAGCATTTCGAGCTGTAATTATTGTCTTTTTTTTTTCAAAACTACCCTTAATGAATGAATCACTTTATATTTATTTTAGAATAAAACATCTTATTAAATATGAGTAAATATAAAAAAATAGTGCTAGTTTGAAAACAAATAACTACTTTATTGAGAGTAAGATTCGGTTAAAAATATCTTATGTTTTTGAAGTTTGTCTGCCCTCCTCTCTCCCCTTTTTTCATTTTTGTGCTTCAACCTCATTTTCGCTTGCTGTTCAATTGAAGCTGGTATGCCGTGTTAATTTTTTACAGGTTTGCCAGTTGATTTTTTGCTGTTCTACCATCCTTTTCGACTTTTTGTTGCGTCTCCATGCCAGATTTTTTTTTATTTTTTATTGATAATACTGGATAATCTAGTTTGTCTTTTATCGATAATGTTGGATAGTATATAATATATATTTTTATTTTATTATATTTATTTTTTAAAATACCAAATTTTGATTTTCTAAATAGAAAAAGATATTTTCACAAAATTGTTTGTTTTTAAAATATAATCATGTCACACCTCAAAAATTAGACGTGAACATCACAGGATGTATACACAAATCTACATCTCTTAAGCTTTGATCAAGGAAACTTTAATCTAGTAATTTAATTCATTTGAAATATAATGAAAGATAAATTTGACATTTTTATGTAAACAAAAGATTCATAAACTCTTGTAAAATTTTGCCACAATCTCCTCTCTAAATAGAACTTTTCGAAGTCTCTACAATAGCAACATATAGTCCAAATCAAAATTCTATCTATAATTAACATGGAGCATACCTAATTATAATTTCAAACTATAACAACTAATTAACCATTTATAACACAAGAAAGATGTACTCCAAAGGTCTTCTCCTCAATTCAACAAGAAGTCCCTCATAGATCAGCAGAAGGTAGATCATCAGCTATATTATTTGAGATCAAAAATATTTTCAGTGAATAATGTTTCAACCATAACATTTTGCAGATTCAAAAGGAATAAACTACAACATATACATAAATTAAAGAGAAAGTAATTCAACGCAAACAAATTTATATGCTCAAAATAAAAGTTTTATATAACTTTAGTATCAGGAAACTAAAATCTATAACAATAAAGTAACTTTAACATTTGATCTTGACAATTTAAAATAATTAAATAAATGCATAAATGAAAATAGTAACAGTTGCTAATTAAAAACCTTTAGAGTGTGAAATCATAAATTAATTTCAAATTTCTGAGGATTTATCAGAACAATTTACATATGTGGATATACAATTTACGAGGGTAAATAATCAAATGCGGCTTATGCCACAAAGACAAATGTGGATACACAGTTTATGAGGATAAATAATCAAACGTAGGTGAAGCCATGAAACAAACATAGACATATAGTTCATAGGGTAATGCTAACCAAACGTGGCTTGAAGCCACGAAACCAAACATAGGTACAATCCCACAAATAACAAATACGAGAATAGAGCTCACGAAAATCAAACTAGGTAGTTGTTGATCATGGCATGCCAAGAGTTAACAAAACTGCCATTATCAACTAGTGTTCTGTATAAAATTCCCTCAAAATCCATTTTCAAACATGCGATAAAATCATTATTATTAAAATATAGTTTCAATTCTCAAAATCAAATTCACATAAAGAGTTTTGAACATTGAAAACTTGTCAGAATAAAATTTCATAAATGATATCCATGCATGCATTTATTGAGAAACCAAAATTACCAAAACTGATAAAAATAATTTCATCAATCTTGAAAGTATCCTTTGTAAGGAAAAACACATACACGTCATAGTTCAAATATCCTTCCACATCCCTTTATAATTTTTCAAGATAAAAATAATTTAATTCACAAGGTATTAAATATGTAATATAATTGTTATTAAATGATCTAAGTAAAAATAATTTTTTTAAAGAAAAAATTGTTCATAAATCAGTGGAGACACTATTTAATTGCCTGACATGTTCTCAAACGTAAAAGTTACTCCTAATTGACACTCTTGTATCAATGCTTGATCTCTAAGTTCCTAATGTCCAATTAATATCACCATCATTTTCTTATACATGCCTCATCATTCAAAATCTTTAATCCAAAAATAATTAAAAAGATAAGATAAAATCTTCAACTTTAAACTTTTTTGGACATCCCATCAAACACTTCACAATATTCCAAATGTAAGTATATATAAACAATTTGGTCTTGAATCACTAACAAAATCTCTTTTATAAAAATATCTAATTTCAAATCTTCCATTATAGAAAATAAGCGTCTTCCATATTTATAACTTTTTATCGAAACACTAAATGCACATTAATTCTAAATCCCTCCATAAGGCTTTTTAACACTAAAATGTTTTATTTGGCAATTTCTTAATAATCATAGCTACATTATTTTTATAATCAAACTTCTATATAATATCAAACTCAATTCACAAGACAATAACATCCAACCCACTTAGGCCTCCCAAGGAATTCAATGAAATTTTAGAAAATACACAATCAAGCAAATCTATCTAACAAGCATTTTATCAAGCATCTTATGGGCACTATTCTACAAGCTTTAAGTCTAAGTTCATCTATCCAAATCTCATCTTAACCAAATCTTGAACATCAACCAATCCTAACAAAACTAATTTAACTTAAAAATCTTAACCTATACTTATCATAATTATGCTCTCAGCACATAAGTTTCAACTTAAACTCTTCTCTCTCTCTCCCCCTTTCCTCTCAACAGTCAAATTAAATTAATTATAAATTTTGTCTAAATTAAAAAATATTAAAATAACCTTATTTAGTAGATAATTATACTTCATGGAAATTATTTATTATATTCATAATAAATAATGTAATATCTAAGTCAAATTAATTGTGTTTAGATAAAAAATATTAACTAATTTTATTTAATAACATTGAATAATTAATATATTTTTTACAATTAAAATTCAATTTTGCCAAAAATCAGGCATATTAAAAATAGAAGACAAGATAAAATAAATCTTAAAATAATTAAATTAAATTAATTTCATAAATTTTATTTATTTATGTCTGAATTTAGATATTTTAAATTTTCATACAAAATGTCTGAATTCAGACAATATTTGGTGATAGGCCTAAGGGCACCTGTTGCCAAAGCTTGATGAATTCAAGACAAAATTGTCTGGAATTCAAACAATATCTTTGGTGACAAGCGCCTTTAAGACTATCGCCAAAACATCATATTTGGTGACAGTCTTGAGGGTGCCTATCGCTAAAACCTTTTTTTTTTTAAAAAAAAAAATTTACGGTGACAATTCCATGGGGGTCTGTCGCCATAAATATGTCTTTTTAAAATAAAATCTTTTTAAAAATAAAATAATATTTTTTCAAATAATATTTTATTTTAAGACATATTTAATGTGTCTGAATTAAGATACATTAAATGTGTCTTAATTACACATTAAATAATATTTTTTAAATAAAATATTATTTTGTTAAAAATATTTTTTTAAGATAGATTTAATGTGTCTAAATTAAGACACATTAAATGTGTCTTAATTAAGTTAAACAAAATATTATTTTTAAAATAATATTTTATTTTAAGACACATTTAATGTGTCTAAATTAAGACACATTAAAAGTGTCTTAATGAACTTAATTAAGACACTTTTAATGTGTCTTAAAATAATTTTTTTTAAAAAATACATGTTTTAAGGCAATAGTTGCCTGTGAACTGTCGCCATAAATGTGTCTAAAAATAAAACACATTTATGGCAATAGGCGATAGGTTAACTATCACCGTTAATGGTCCTAAATGTCTAAATCCCTCAGCTCATGATCTCTCAGCTTGTGCCGTCACTCTCCCCCACAGCTTCAGCCATCATAGTCGCCCACAGCTCATTTTGCCTATAGTTTATCCTCAAGCTCACTCATTCCTCCTTAGCTTGTAGCTCCCACAACTTGAAGAGTGCCCACAGCTCCAGATCAGCTTATCCTATAGCTCAATGCTGCCATTAGCTGGTGTTCCCCTAGCTCATCGCCGCATTCAGCTTCTCTCACTGCCGCCACCGCCTTCAATTCAGCTTCCCTTGCCCCCAGCACATCTCAACTTTCAAGTTTTTTTTAAATTTTTTAATTAGCCTTTTATGCTTCACAAAATTAATTTTTTTTTGTTGATTTTTTTCTTGTTCTTTTTCCTATTTTTTTTAGTTTGTTTCTTGATAATTTTTAAACATCTATTTTTAAACATCACTTTCATCATGTTTCCCTCCCTTGCCCCTGCACATCTTAATTTTCAGGTTTTTTTAATTTTTTAATTAGCTTTTTATGCTTCACAAAATTAATTTTTTTGCTGATTTTATTTTTGTTTTTTTGTTCTTTTTACTATTTTTTTGTTTGTTTCTTGATAATTTTTAAGCACCTACTATCATAAATTAATTAGAATGTTGTTTGATGGCTGTATGTGATAGTTTGAATTGGTTGTTGATTAGAGTTAATAATTATTGACAATTCAGTTGAATTTAATCATTAAAATTTATTTAATTTTGTTTAGATTGGTGTTTTGGGAAGGTTAAATAGAACAATGTATTTCAATTATCCTTTTAGCTCTACAAAAGTAAATTAGATTATTATTTGATGGTTGTATCTGATAGCTGAATTGGTTATTGATTAGAGTTGATAATTTTGAAAATTCAATTGAGAGGTTAAATTGAACAAATTGAGGGGTCTAGTGCCTGAAAAATCTTGCTTTGTGAGCTGTTATGCTGTCAAAATTTTTATAAATTTTAAATTTTAATTATTTGTTGAAATTTGAAATAGGTAATGATAAACCGTACTTGGATAGATGCTTTGAGAATAATTGATGAATATGAGAGGGGAGTCTAGAATTTACAAAGAACAATGTTCCTAATAATAAACGATTGTTTTATTGTCCTTATGTTAAGTGATTGAATGGGTTGCGACGAAGTCCTGTAGAGATTAAGGATCACCTAATTTGTTTTGGGTTCGACAAAGCATATAGACAGTGTGTATTGCATGGTGAATCTAGAAAACGTGGTATGCCACAAATTGAGAATGATGATATGGATTTTGGTGATCAAATAGAGGATATGTTATGTGATATTGGCATTAAAGTTGTTAAGAAGTTGCACAAATATGATAGCTTGTGCAATGATTTAGAAACACCTTTGTATCTATGCTGTACAAAATATACACAACTAACAGTGGTATTGAAGCTGTTCAACTTAAAAGCTAGATATCGATGGAGTTATAAGAGTTTCACAGAGTTGCTTAGATTGTTGAAGGAGATGCTTCCAAAGGGGAATATAATTCTGAGTAGTTACTACGAGGCAAAAAAATATTATGTCCAATAGATTTGAGATATCAAAAGATACATGCTTGTCCCAACGACTATATATTATACAGAAATAATTTTGAAGTATTGGATAAGTGTCTGGTCTGTAGGGCATCACATTATAAAGTGAAAGAAATACACAGTGGTGATGACTCTATTACTAAGAGTCCTCCAGTGAAGGTGTTGTGGTATCTTCCTATAATACTGAGGTTTGAGCGTTTGTTCACTAATTCGAATAAGGCCAAAAACTTGAGATGGCAAGTTGATAAGAGAAAAAATGATGGCATGCTTCAGCATCCAGCCGATTCTCCACAATGGAAAGGAATTGATCAATTATTTTTTGAATTTGACAATAAGCCTAGAAATCTTAGGCTTGGATTGTGTACAAACAGAGTTAATCTTTACAGCAATCTTAGTAGTCAACATAGCTCATGGCCTATTCTATTAGTGATTTATAATCTTCCTCCATGGTTGTGCATGAAATGCAAATATATCATGCTGTCTTTGATGATTTCAGGCCCTAAACAACCAGAAAATGACATAGACATTTACTTGGCGCCATTGATTAATGATTTGAAAATGATGTGGGAGGGAGGTGTAGATATTTTTGATGCATATCAGAACAAGTCTTTCAAGTTACGAGCTATGATTTTTTGCACAATAAATGATTTTCTTGCATATATAAACCTATCTGGATATAGTGTGAAGGGGCATAAAGCATGCCCTATCTGTGGAGAAAACACATGCCATCAACAACTAAAACATGGGAAGAAGACAGTATATCTTGGTCACTGAAGATTCTTGAGATGGGACCACCTTTGTCGCAAGCAAAAGAAGTCATTTAATGGCTATCAAGAGTATGATGAAGCTCCAAAGCCATTAACTGCAAGCTTGGTATATGAACGAGTGAAAGACATCAATGTGGTATTCGGTAAGAACAAGAAAAAGAAAGCTTAGAAAAATTAATGGAAGAAGAGGTCAATTTTCTTTGATCTCCCCTATTGGAACACTCTTAAAGTGAGACACAATATTGATGTAATATATGTGAAAAAAATGTGTATGACAGTCTTATTGGAATATTGTTAGATATAAAGGGAAAGACTAAGGATGGAGTCAAACCAAGATTAGACTTACTTGACATGGGAATAAGAACAAACTTGGGTCTAAGAGCAGAAGGAAAGAGGACTTACATGAGCCCAGCACCTCATACTTTGTCTAAAAGAGAGAAAAGAAGTTTTTTGTCAGTGTTTACGTGGTATTAAGGTGCCATAAGGATATTCTTTAAATGTCAAGAATCTTGTATTAATGAAAGATTTAAAATTAGTTGGTTTGAAGTCTCATGATTATCTTGTACTAATGCAAGACTTGTTCTCAGTAGTAATTCAAGACATATTAGAGGAAAAGGTGAAAAAATCAATTATTAGATTATGTGCCGTCTTAAATGCAATTTGTAGCAAAATCATTGATCTTGAAAAATTAAATAAGTTGCAAAATGATGTTATTACCCTGTGTCATCTTGAAATGTATTTTGTTCTCTCCTTTTTTAATATCATGGTACATTTAATTGTATATTTGGTGAGACAAATAAAGTTGTGCAGCCTTTTCTATTTGCGTTAGATGTATTCATTTGAATAGTACATGAAAATTCTTAAAGGCTATGTGAAGAATCCCTGTCATCTAGAAGCCTTTATTGTTGAAAGATATGTTGCTGAAGAGGTTGTTGATTTTTGTAACGAATACCTATCAAAACAGAAATCTATCTGTGTTCCTAAATCTCGCCAGGAGGGAATGAGATTTGAAGGGCAAGGGATATGAGGGATAAAAGTAAAGCACATGACTTATGAAGAAATACAACAAACACATTTATATATCTTGAATAACACCAATGATATTGAAGATTATTTGGATGCACACAAAAAGAAATTAAGGGATCAATATCCTAAAAAGGCTGATAAATGGTTGTTAGGTGAGCACAACAAACATTTTCCACTCTGGTTTAGGGCAAGGATAAAGTAAGATCGTGGTGTCACACCCCAAAATTTGAACATACTTGGCATAGAATACAGGGATGATACCCATATCCCAAAAGTCTTTACTCAAAAAAACTCTAATTTCTAAACCATGAAGACATTTTACAATAAATTAAACCACCTTAAATACAACCCATATGAACAAAAGATTTAATATTTTTGTAAAAATTTCGATAGGATCTCCTCTTAAAATAAAATCTCCCCAAAAACAAATCTACAAATATTTACAAAACAATAGTAGCAGCAAGAAACTCTCTTCTGATCAACAAATAACAAAGTATAAATAATAAGGATGAGGACCCTAACTATAGCTTATGTGGAGCACCTGACAAAGAAGTTTACAAATCAAAATACATGGATTTAAATTTACTTTAAAGAAACTTGATTACAGCTTTTCATCTCAATTGAGTACTACAGCCCCTCAAGGGTTAGTAGAAGGCATAACATCAGCTAACGTATTTGAGACCAAAATAATAATTTTTAGTTAATAACATCCCAACAATAAATAATAAAACTTAAATAAAAAGGAAAAGTTTCAAATAATTGTGTGAGTCAAAGAGACAACAGTTGTCATAAAAATGTAATAAACTTTAAAATAGAATAACTCTAAAATTTTGAAATTAGGTCTTAAATCATTGAACTATCATGGCAAATGTTAATAAGACTTGATTCTAAGAAAGCACATAAATGAAATAAATATTTATAAAAAATTTACTGAATAACATCAATGGAATATAAAATCATCAAATAATTAGATTCATAATTATAAGGACTTATCAAAACAATTAACAAACGTGGATACATAGTTCACGAAGGTAAATAATCAAATGCGGCTTATGGCATGAAAACAAACGCGGACACATAGTCTACGAGGATAAATAACTAAATGCAGCCAAAGCCACGAAACAAACATGAATACATAGTCCACGAATGCAATGCTAACCAAATGCGGCTTGAAGCCACGAAACAAATGTGAGTACGATGCTCACAAATAACCATCCCTCTATTCTATGTGCGTTAGCCATCATTGCACGGGGCTAGCACGTCTTATGAACACCCTACTAGCTAGGTGTATCATGGCGCGCCAAGGGCTAATGGAACTGTCGTTAGCAACCAGTGTTGTGTATAAAGTCCCTTTTTTAAAACTATTTTCAAACATGTGAGAAAGTCATCACTTTCAAGATACAGTTTTCATCCTCAAAATTAAACTCGTATGAATACTTTTAAGCATTAAAACTTGTCAGAATAAAATTTCATATCCAATGCTCATGCTTGCATTTATCGAATAATCAAAAAAATTTTCAAAGTTGAACTCGCATGAATCATTCTCTGTATCAATTCAATATTTTATAAAATAAAAATCTTATAATCAAAGTCCAAACTTGATTTAATTGATCAAATAACATTTCAAATTTGGTAAAGCTAATTTCTCAAAATAAAGTAATGTTAATCAACAAATATTCAATAATCGCATTAATGCTATTAAAATGATTTCTAGAAAAATGTAATATTTTAGTAAAGGAATTTTTTATTGAAAAAAATTAGTTGGGACGCTATCCACTTACCTGCAATATTCCCAAGTACAAAATTTGCCCTTTAAAGCTTCAATCCTCCCTTATTACCTCAATCGAGACTTTCTTTCTCCAAATCCCCTATTCAATAATGCAAAATTTTAATGATCTTTGACCTCGTTTAATAAACTCCTTTCTCATAACAATACTATAATCTCTCAATTCTTACGGTACTTTATATATATATATATATATATATCCACAACTTTGTCCATACTACACTTGTCTTTCCAAGTTCCCTTAAGCACAAGTAGTCAAATTTTAACCAAGGTACAATATTACATGAGTGCACACCGAACTAAAAAAAAACTTCCACAACCCACTTTGCCAAACACCTTAAGTGTCTCCCAAAATGCGTAAATACCATAATTTATAAATCACCAACAATGCCATTTCCAAAATTCAATTAACCACCCAATCACTATATAATCAAAATTCTCTACAAGGCTAAGTTGACTTAGATAGAGCCCAAACCATTTGCACCTTCATACGAATGGATAGAACTCACAAATTATGTAATTAAATAAAAACTCTTTTTAATAGACATTTTTGTCAAATGCCTACACACATTAATTCTTAAACTCAAGTTAAACATTTTCCTCCTTGATTCTAACTCCCAAACATTTACAAAGAAATATTTTGAATCAATTAACCTCCAAAATTTCATAAAAGATAATTGTCTTTTAATGATAATTTATTTAAATGGAAATATAATCATTATATATATATATAGATATATCAAGAATCAAGCCATTATATAGCAAGACTCTCTTTTAAACATTCTATCAAACACTTTGTGAGCATTTGAATTTCAACTATAACCAAACTTCTTGCTATCCCCTTCCTCTTCTCAAAAATTCTCTAACTTAAACATGCAATCAATCAGCTTAAATCAATTCTCCTTTCTTACACACCGATGAACAGCAGCAACATTTTAAAAATTACAACCTTACCATTTAAAACACACACACCCGACATAACAAATGAAAAGGAGGAAATCAAAAATCCTCACCTTTGGCCACGATAGGAAAAGGATGAGGAAGGAAAAAAATTTGCATGAGGAAGGAGAAAGAGAAGAGACCGATGTACCCATGACCACCGAAATGGTGACGACACAAACGAACCAATGCCAGTGATGTTGCTACTTGAGAAAGGTCCAACAGCAACAACCACGATGGATATGGACAGAGGAGGTATAAAGGATGACAGAAAGGCAAGGATTTTTGGTAGCCCACATCACTGATGACGAGACAGAGGAGAAGAAGGTCAACATCACACACACACACTAGCATAACTCATGTGATAGGCAAACAAGGGAGGAAAGGAGGAAAGGAAATTGGACAGCCTCATCATTTATGGTGGAGAAATTTTGACAGCATAGGGCACTAGTTGTTAGTGGGGATCAGATAAGCAAATCGGTGATGTGGAGGAGACTTGTGTAAAAGAAACTGGATGCTCTTTCTTGATGTGCTCTATTTTCTTTAACCGACAGAGGGAGTTTTAAAATATTAAAGCTTACTTGGGGAAAATTACAAGATGTAATGTCCACCTTGACATTACCAAAATTCACCACACAATCGCAACAAACAATCATAATTAAGAGTAAAGATTGCTCCCAACTCACATTATGCATATAAGGGTTAAAACTAATAATTTTTTGAAAATAATTGTGGAATATTTAGGATCCTATAAAAAATTCTTTAAATTGATAGTTTGAACTCAAACTTAATGATCAATATAGGTATTGGAAGCATGGAAAAGTTTTGGGAAGTAAACCACTTCCAAACAGGGCCAAAAATGTCATTTTTGAGTGTTTTAGTTCATGCGCCGCAGCTCGTGGTCCATACGCCATAGCTTGTGGCATAGAATGCCATGTTTTCTCACTATACCGAGTACCGTAGCTTGTGCAAAATGCGCCGCGGAGCACCTGTCCATGACAGCAATGCTGTCATGACAGCTTTTCTGGATGAACTTCAAACACGCGCCATTTTCACATCTGATGTCCGATTGGAGTGATTCAAGTGCCCATGCGAAGCTTATTCAATAAGCTAACTAATGGTACAAGTTTTGTTATGATCCGACACCGTATGAGAATTTTAGATACTCAGATGCAAAAGTCAGTTTTTTAAAGAAATTTTCAACCATCCAAGTATCAAAAACTCATAACTTATACCATTAACCCATTATGAGGCTTGAACCAAGTCCAATAGACCAAAATACACTTGAGTGACCAATCAAACACACAAAAACATACCAAACACAAAATTTGGCCACTCAATGGCCATTTTGCCCAATATGGCCAAAATACCAAATCAACATCATATATGCTATTTGGCCTCTATTGCCACATAATACACTACAATACATTGTCAACACATAGATAAAACATTCCTTGAACTTGTATTAGTATTTTAGCCCATCACCACAAAAATTACCACATATTTACCTCATATACAATATTGGGCTAAAATACACAACAATATAGTATGAAACAAGTGCAACCAATCAAAATGATATGCATTCCTAGTTGGCAATATATAATATCATATAACAAGTTTATGTACACCACTCAAACCAAAATTGGGCTTCACAAAGAGTGTAATAGATATGCTAGCCCCTGCCCGATTCCCTCCCTAGCTCAGTCTCACTGATAGCACCTGTAAAATGATAATCCACGGGGTGAGATAAAAATCTCAGTAACTAAGATAATCTACATTATTGATTAACAAGCCAAGTTATAAACAAGCATTAAAATAAGTAACATGAACACATCATATAATATCACCACAAATTTGCATACATGATCCCTAATCATCCGGTCCTCCAATACTCCTGACCGAACCAGTAGGCTATTTCACAGAACCAAACCACATGTATGGTCCCCAAGCTCACCATCCATGGTAGGACTACCTGGCTAAGGTGTCCTAAACCACTTCTGGACTACTGTTTCCCCCTATTACAAGTAATTGGGGTGTCGTTACTCCAACACCGCATCCCTAACTTTACACCCTTTTGGATACTAAAGAGAATAAGTCTCTAATACCGTGGCCATTTTTGGGCATTAAGGAGAGTAAATGCTGCACCTGGCGTCCCGAGGTGCTAGCAATGCCATATGGACTTAATCTTCACTATGTCCACTAGGGTGACCTTCCACCCTCTAATATGCCACATTTCACTACATATCTCCACTTGACCGTGCATAAACAACTTTTCAAACAAGTATAACAAAATCTTTCCATTTACTTCAAAAATATAGAATTTTACAAACCAATACTCCACTTTTTCTAAAATAGTTAACCTTTAAAGAATTTATGTATATATACTCAACAAATCATAGAAAACAAACTTGAGAATAACTTATACAAGGTAATAAACAATGCAAATTATTTAGTTACCTCAACCCTTTTATTACTAAAAGGGTTACCCGTGATACTAAATTTCTTCTTGTGACAAGGTAAGTCTTCCCACACTATAATCTACAACAACAAGTACTATATGTTAATTTTCAATTAACACAAGTACTATTAACTACCAATAACCTCCCAATTCTCTCACTTCACACTCATATTCTCAACAAAGAGGCTTGTTAAGATTAGAATTTGTTCACACCATTCCTTTAAGTCTCTTTCTTACTCTATCACAATATAAAACTCAATATCTCAACTTATCACACTTCAACACCCTATGATCAAGTTGGGGCTTGATCTAAAATTCACCAAACAAGAAAATAGCTTCCTATTACCATAAATCCAAGATCAAAAAACCTAAATTAAACCTTTAGAGTCAATAAACATTGACTCATGGCTTAATCCAATCAGACCAAATTCTCATTCTTCCAAATCCCATGAAAAATGAGATGAAAAGGTAGAGGAGAAGGGTAGGAAACTTACCCAAGAGCTTAGAGCTCAAAACATCTTCAAAATCCTCCTAAATTGATGCCCTAACAGTGCCCAAAGTTGCCCCTTTCGTGCTCTAGGTTTTCCACCCCAAAATCTATCAATTTTTGATGATTCCCAAAAATTTAAGTTGCTGCTGTGCCGTGCACCATAGCGCACGCCATGCAAGCCACGGCTCTTGAAGCAGCGAGCAACAACTTGATTTTGCTCCCCTCGATGCCTCCCGACTTGATTCGACTTTCATCCTATCACAATTTAAAGCCAAATAACCCAAAAATCTAATTAGCCACCCAAAAATATAATTAAATAAATTAATCATATTTTTAACTAATTTATCCCTTAATTAATCCATTTTTCTAGATTTGAAGTTTTAGGATGTTACACAAGAGACCCAAAAGGTATTTTCTTTAATAACGCAAAAGTCAATGATATTTTAGTAATTTCATTAATCACCAGAAAAATAATATTACCTTTGGCATAGGTAAGATTCAAACCCCAATCCTTTAGGTAGAGACCAGTATAATTTCCACTAAGCCACTACTTCTATTCATCATAAAACTTGGACAATTTAATAAAATATCAATTAGATGGAAAATCATTTAATTTAAAATCTAAAATCATTACATGTAGAAAGTCTATTGTTTCAAATATAATAAGATGGTTAGATAGTGGGCCTAACTTTGATGTCACAACTTGGAGTGCATATGACATTAATGGATATTCATTCTATACAAAAAATATAAGATGATAATAGCACCATGCAAAATAATGGATATTAATGGAAATGATGTTTGGGAATCTATACTGGTATTTCTAATTATTATATGTCATATTTACTTTTTATTTTGACATTTATGTTGTTACTAAATTTTTTATTGATGTGTGTTATTTTGCAAATTACTTATGATATCGAGGAAACTCCATTTTTAAAGGACAAGTGGCTAAAGTATGCTGGGGACTGATGGAGGGACTTTAAGTCCAAACTTACTAGAAAATATGTGTTTCCTAAGAGGTGCAACAAAAATGATGATAGTGATAATGATGTCAACATGGAAAAACCTTAGGAGAAATATCCATTTATTGATTATGACATATGGATGAAATTTGTTCATAGTAGACATGATCCTAAATTTTTGGTAAGTGAAACAAGAATTTGATAATTTATTTAGTATTAGTAAAAATTTATTTCTAACAAATGCTTTTCATTATTTATTAATAGGAAAAAAGTCAAAAAGACAAGAGAATCGAAAGAAAAATCTATACAACCATACTATGTCTCGGGGAAGATATGCATATATTTATGATATAATGACTCAAGAGAAGTGGGAAGCTAAAAGACAAGCGGCGGGGGTTGATAATATTGAAGATGTTTCTCCTCCATCTCCTATTAATTTTGCTCAAGCATGGAAGAGAGGAAAAATGAATAAAAAGGGAGAATTTATTTCCTCAAGGGCTAGAGAATTGGCTGAGAAAATTGTACGTACCTTTACAGTCAATATCTTAACCATATGATTAAAATTTTTTAACTATATTAATTTCTATTTGCTTGCATGTTCTAGGATGCTCTTACAGAAGTATCCTCTAAGGGGACCTTTGTGTCTACTAGTAGGAAGGATATATTGACCACGGCCTTAGGGAGTGAAGAGCACCCCGGCTATGTTAGGGGGGTTCCAAAAGGTATGGGTTTAAGACAATATTTTAGACCTCTACCATCTAATCTTGTGCCAATATAACAACTGCAAATGATGATAGTAGAATGCAAATCAAGCATGATGATAGAAATGCAATCAATGATTAGCAGTTTGCAGATGCAACCACAACAAGCATCAAAATATGATGGTGTTACAGAGCAAGTGTGTGATCCTAGCCTATCAGATCAAGGAATGCCATGCACACTTTATTTGAAGGATCATGAAAAATGAGTAGCATACGAAAAGTGTATAACAATGCAACTATAGTCCACCACTAGCAGATACAACATAACCGAGTAAAGGTGATGGTTGAAGAGGTTGTAGATGCTAATGCTCCTGTTCTATTCTCTACTGAGGAGGTGCAAACAATAGAACAAGCTCAGTATAATTTCATTATTTGGTTGAAAAAGCTAGTCCAATAGGTTATTGAAGAGGTATAAAAATATTACAATTTTTTATTTTTAATTAATATCATATGTATTTCTAATTTTCATTATATATTAATCATAAGAACTTTTACGATCAAAAGAATCTCTGGGCTTCAATCCTCAACTGGTGTAAGATGATTTGAAACAGTTGGCTTCGATGGTGGTTGATATGGATGAATTTTCTGATAAAATAAATGTAATTGAAAAGATTGTTAGGAAGCATATTACATTTAGAGTCACCAGAAAAGACATTAATGATCTCATTATTTTGAGTGGTTAGACTTAGGAATAATTCAAATTTTTATCATGTAAGTATTCATTTTTATTTCTAAATTAATATTTAATATTTTTTTTATTGCTAACGTATTTCTTATTATCAAAGGTACCTCTACAAGATATGCACTGAACTCGGTGTTGAGAATAATTGTGGGTTTTTATCTCCACTTTTAACTGCATGTGGCAAAGTAAACCAAAGAGCTTTTTATATTGGAAAGACGATGTGCAAGCAAAAGAAGATGTGCTGGATTTTACCAATTATTGAGAGGTATTAAATTTTAAATTCATCCCTTAGTTTATAAAGAAATTTCCTTAATGATGTGATATTAATATAAATTAATATATTGTAGTCATTATTGGATGCTTCCTGTCATTTGCCCATATGAAAATACCATATGCTGGTTTTGTTCACTATAAAAGAAAATAAGCAATGATATGATGACTTTGATTAAATTGTAAGTTTTTAAATAATTTTATTTTGTGTTATTAATAACATATATTTAATAATTTTAAAGTTTTCTAAGTGTGTATATTTGGTAAATAGATCTTTAGCAACATATTAGAAATCAGCGGAAATGATTGTCAAGAAAAAAAATGAAATCAAGTGGGTGCCAATGCAAGTATTTTAAATTTATTCCCTAATTAGAATGAAGATTATTTTATTGATATAATAAATTTAATTATTTTTATTTTCTTCATAGTATCCTCAACAACCAGAAAGTATAGAATACGGTTATTATGTGATGATTTCATGTATGAAATCATCACTCAGGGTATCACTCACTCATATGATCATGTAATGATTTGTTAATAATGATTTATAATTATGATGTTTGTTGTATACTTGAGTTATTTTTCATACATATATTGCTATTTAATTTGCAGCACTTCCAAAGTTTAGAGCCATATTCTAAGCAAGAGTTGAGACATATTCGCAATATGTGGTCTAGGTTTTTCTTAAAATTAACAGGATTAGAGTAAAAAACTTTCTAGATATTTGTATTAAAATGTAGACTTTTAGTTCATATATTTACCCTAGATATATTTGTACTGGTGTCTAGAGTTGCTGTTTATGTATTAGTGCAGATTTTATAATCAAAGAATATATATATTTATTTGTGAATCTATAAAAAAATATAATATTTACGGCCACAGTTATTGCTATAACTGTGGTAAAAGATGATATGTGGCGACAGTCATAAAAACAATTGTTGGCATATATGAATCTTTAAACGCATCTTTTGTCACAGGTGAGCTTGGACCTGTGGCGAAAGATACTATTTTTTGCCACAGGTGAGCTAACACCTATGGCGAAAAATGATATGTTTTACCATTATATTTTTCGCCACAAGTGAGCTAAGAACTGTGGCGAAAGATATTATTTTTTGCCATAGTTGAGCTAAAACATGTAGCGAAAAATGATATTTTTTATCACTGTATCTTTCACCATAGGTGAGCTTAGACCTGTGGTGAAAAATGATATCTTTTACCACAGTTTTGCTTGACCTATGGTGAAAAATGTTTATTTGCTACTACAAAATTTTTTACTACAAAGCTTCTTCTATCATGAAAAATGTATTTTAACTGTGGTGAAAAATGCTTTTTGTACTAGTGAGCAGACGACGAGAAATGAAGGTGAAGGGAAAAGAAGATTGAACACACTCAACCACACCGACGAAGAAGGTAGTTGATGCTGGCGTTCACCATGGGAGAAGAATGAAAACTCATGACTCAAGTTTCCTGCACGGCAGACTATGGCGGATGCCCTACACACGCTAGAGGAACTAGAATGGAGGAGGAGCGACTGCTTGAACGAAGCTCCCCTCTGTATTCTCTAGAATCGAATCAAAGAGGATGAGGGGAAAGTGAAATATTTGTACGCCATCTGATATAATCTCATCCTCATTTTATTTATTTTATTTTTTATTTTTGTTTCAATGAGGGTATTGCAGTAATTTCTCTAACTGAAGCAAAAGTAAAAAAAAAACTATTGTGTTCCATATAGATTCGAACTTTGATGCAGCAAGGAAAGGCCCAGAATAATTTCCACTAAACTAACCATCCTTCACTCTATTATAAATACCCCAAAATTTATAAAATTACAACCAAAATATATCATTATTAATTTTAATAATAATATTATTTTAGGGTTATTACAAATTACATTGAAATACATTTTTTAACAGTTAATTTGATTTTATATTAATTTTGTGATTTTGATTTTATATTAATTTTATGATGTTGATTTTAAATTAATTTCTACCTTCATTTTTTAATAATAATAATAATAATTACATGAAACAAGAAATATTTTAATATAAAAGTGTTATTTTCTTTTCCAATTTTTCTTTCTTTGTTTTTCCATTTTCTTTTCTCTAATTTTCTTTTCTCTCAACCTTTCTTCCAATCCAAATCCTAGGGATAGAGAAAATATTAAAAATTAAAAGGAAGGTCCAAAACCACAAGAATCCATGAAGTGCTTATAGATAGAATATTATATAATTCAAAAGTTAAATTATTCTCTGTTTATCAGATTGACATCGAGAACAAATGCTGCCATGTTCCCAAACAAAGTTAACTACATTAAACATGTTGTCAATTCATACATGTAACAAACCAGAGTCCTGTTTAAATCCGCAGAAAACAGCATAACTATGTGCAGCAAAAAATAAAAGGGAGAAAGAGAGAGAGAGAGAACCAGTTTCATAAAAATGGATAAGTATAGATTTAATCTTACTTTGCAGTTCAAGCCACATGTGTGGTTTTCTTGGCACTTTGTTTAAGAACATATGAAGAGACAGAAACAGAAGCCCTACTAAGGTGGAAAGATAGTCTCCCAGATCAGCCAATCTTAAAGTCATGGGTCTCTCCAGCACAGAACTCAAATGCAGCTCAAACCCCATGTTCATGGCGGGGAATAACATGTGATAATTCTTCAGGAAGTGTGATTGAAATAAACTTAGCATACACTGGCCTTGAAGGTACCTTTCAAAACTTGAACTTCTCTGCATTTCCAAATCTTCTTCGTCTTGATCTTAAAACAAATAACCTCGCTGGTAGCATACCAGAAAGCATTGGGGTTCTCTCCAAATTGCAATACCTTGACCTTTCTACGAATTACCTCAATAGCACTTTACCCATTTCTCTTTCTAATTTGACTCAAGTTTACGAGCTTGATGTTTCACGAAACAATATTACTAGTACATTAGACCCTCTTCTTTTTCCTGATGGTTCTGATCAGCCAAAGATTGGACTTATAAGGATCAAAATCTTCTCTTTCAGGACACCCTTCTTGGTGGTAGAATTCCAGATGAAATAGGGAACATAAGAAACTTAACTATGCTAGCTTTAGATGGGAATAGCTTCTGTGGATCTATTCCTCCATCTCTTGGGAACTGTACACATTTAAGTGTTCTTAGAATGTCTAAAAACAACCTCTCAGGCATGATTCCTCCTGGTTTTGGTAGATTGACTAACCTATCTGAGGTGTTCTTACACACGAATAAATTAGATGGTCCTGTACCACAAGAATTTGGAAACCTTTCATCTTTAACTGTCCTGCATCTTGCTGAAAACAACTTCACAGGAGAGCTACCACCACAGGTGTGCAAAGGTGGTAAGCTTGTGAATTTCTCTGCTGCCTATAATAGCTTTACTAGTCCAATCCCAATAAGCCTAAGAAGCTGTTCATCTTTATTTAGAGTTTAACTTCAACATAACCAATTCACAGGTTTTGTAGACAAGGATTTTGGAGTCTATCCCAATCTTACTCTCATTGACATTAGCTACAATAGACTCCAAGGTAGTCTCTCTAGAAATTGGGGTAACAGTAAAAGCTTGGAGGATCTTTTGATGGCCGGAAATTCATTAGGAGGAAATATTCTTGGTAACATCTTTCAGTTGAAAAAGCTGGTAAAGCTTGATTTTGTTGGAATATTGTTTATGAATTAGCATTAATTAATAAGCCCAATAAATTGGTCCTTATGATCTTGTGTGGACCATGATAGGTGGACCACACAAGTGAGCCCAATAGGCAGAGGCCCAACCCACAACCCAGTAACCGTCAGTTATTTCCTATCTCTTAACTGACTGAGTCAGAGATAATAGATAATATAATTATTTAATTATTTAATAAGGTGGTTGCTGATCTGATATATATAAGACGATTAGTTAGTAACTGCAAACACACGACTCATTCTTCTACTTTCATTATCTCTGAACTCTCTGAAAGCTCTGGAGACTTGTGGATTGTGTACCTGCCTACACTCGAGGTAATCGAGATTTCTCAAGCACTCATGGATTCTTCAGGTACGTATACATTACTTTATTTATTTATATGAATTGAGATACATAGATTAAACACGTGGCATCAGAGCTATGGTTACGAACATTAATTTGTATATCTCAATTCAATATCTTATGTTTACAATGATAAGTAATTCTTTTCCAACTTAGCATGTTTGAATTTGATTTAACATGCACGTATATTTCATTAGTTGCTCTTTTCTCCTTTTATTATTGCTTTAATCGACACCAGAATGAGTTGTTGGTACGTCTCGGGAGCTAGTGTCATTGAGTCGCTGGAAGTCTCTGTCTGAGATTATGATTCACAGCCTGTACAGTGTCGCGTTTATGCTATCAAAAAAAAAAGATTTTTCAGCGTCATCTTCTTCCCTGTGCTCCTCGCCGGAGTTCTCCTTCACGGCGTCATTACTGTTCTTCGCTGTCACAATCTCCAACGAGAGGGAGTACTTCACGGCATCGTCCTCCTTCACAGCTGTCAGAAACTGTCTGGTTTTGGACTGCTTCAGCGTCTCAAGCTGGCGGCGCGGTAGAGGTTTTGGAGTTGGCAACGTCACAGCTGGTCCGGCAACCGCTGCACGCCGGCGTCCCCTTTAGCCTCGTTTTCCAGCTCGTGGTTGGAGAGGACCCAGAAATGGGTCAGTAACTAGATCCTACGGATCTGGTTCCATGGGTTCTGGGCCCATTTTTGAATGGGCCCAGAACTTGTTTATAAAAAAAAGGGTGGAGGCAAAATCAGGTCAGAAACTTTCATGAAGATCTGGGCCCAAATTTTTTCGTTTAGGCCCAGACCAGATTTAAAAAAAAAAGGTTTCTATTAATTATGTTTTGACCCCAGGATAAAATTACCTCCTTGGCCTATAATTTATTTAATTTACGAATTAGCCCCATGATATTTCTGGAAATTACATATTAGTCCCTTAACTTCTAGAATTGCAATTTTGACCCAAATCTCTTCCAGAATTACTTATTTACCCCTGATTAATTTTAAAATTTCACTTAAGTTCTGAATTTGTTTCCTAAATCCCAAAAGACCCTAAGGACTTTTAAAATTATTTTGTTTTGTCCTAAAGTCATAAAGTTTGTGACTTTGTAAATTATTAATGATGTTTAGAATCTTGTAGCATTGATAATGAACATACCCCATAGGTATGACATTATTAATGTGATTTTGATGGTTGGCTTTGAGAATAGGCTAATAGCACTCCTTTAATGTATTAGATATTTATTGTACCCTATAGGTATGGAAATGTTTAATGCATTATTTTGTATGGACTTTTGTGTGAGCTAAATCTTTATAGTATATGAGCCTTCTTGGTGCATGGTTATAGTTGCATAATTGATAATCGCTTGTTGGGGAATTCTGTTTTATAATTATGTTATGCACGCATAATTAATATTTCCCATTCTCTATTTTGCGATTTCAGTTTCTGCTTTTATGCAACTATCCTTTGTGAAGGCTCTCAATAGGACTAACTATGATGACTGGAAAGAGTCCCTTAATATGTATCTGACCATTTCTGAGAAAGATTTAGCTCTGAGAGAGCCCAAGCCTGTGGATCTCTCTTTCGAGTCCAGTGCTTCTGAAATAGCCTTCCATAAATAATGGAGTGAGTCCAATCGGATCTGTCTAACGATCATCAAGTACACAATTGAAAAGGGAATTAGGGACAGCATTCCTGAAAATGATACTGCAGTAGAGTACTTGAAAGCTATTGGTAACAAATATAAGAAGCTTGACAAGACTCAAAAGAACTACTATCTGTCACTTCTTGACAATACTCGATATGATGGATTTTCTGGTGTCAGGGAGCACATTCTAAAGCTTGTTCATTACTACAACAAGCTTAAGTCATATGGGATTGATTTGGGTGAAAGTACCTTAGTTTACCATGTTCTTCAATCACTGCCATCAGAGTACGCATTCTTGAGGACTTCATACAACTCACAAGAAGCTGAATGGTCTGTTGACTAGATGATATCGATAGTTACTCAAGAAGAGGAAGCTATAAAGAAGAATTCCTCTCACTCAATAAACTATGTTTCCCATGGCTCTAGCAGTAAATCTGGAGGGTCATATAAGAAAAAAGGGAAGAAGCATGATGCCCCAAAGCCTAATAATCTAACCTTTAAGAAGGATGGTGATAAGAGTGAGAAGTTGAGAAAGAACCCTTTAAGGGGTTATGCAATTATTGTAAGAAATCAGGTCACATTAAAGCTAATTGCTTCAAATTGAAGAATAAACAAGAAAGTGAAGGTACAACTCTTCGAATTGCCCCTCTAGCTCTAGTTTGTTTTGAATCTAATACCATTGAAACTTTCTTTGACTCATGGTGGTTGGATTCTGGTGCCACTATACATGTTGTGAATTCTCTACAGGGGCTAAGAAACCAGAAGGTTCCAAGTGAGGCACAGAGGTCAGTCTTTGGCATAGCAGGGAGTAAGGCGTCAGTTGAATGTATTGGAACTGTTTCTTTGTGTTTAAATTCTAGTCATGTTTTGCATTTTAATAATGTTGTTTATGTACCTTCTGTGAAGAGGAATTTAATTTCAACTTTTGCATTAGATATTTATGGCTATTCATTCTTCCAAGGAAATAGGAAAATTGACATTTGTTTTGATTCCATTAATGTTGGTGTCGCTTCCTTGATATATGGTTTGTATTAATTGAATGATTGGTCACTTAAACTTCCTAATCTTCATGTCAATACTGCTATTGGGCATAAACATCAAAGGCCCAATGATAATTCCTCTATGTTATGGCATCGTCGTTTGGGTCATATCTCTAGAGAGAGATTAGAGCGCATGATCAAGCAAGGTGTCTTACGAGACCTTAATTTCTCAGATTTTGAGACTTGTATTGATTGTATAAAGGGAAAATTCCCTGCTAGAGCTAGAACTAAAGGGCAAAGAGGTCTGAAAACACTTTAGACTTAATCCATACTGATATCTGTAGACCTATCACGCCTCCGGCTATGGGTGGTTTTAGATATTTCATCACCTTCACGGATGATTACTCCCATCATGGATGGATTGAACTCTTGCGTGAAAAGGGCGAGTCCCTTAAAGCATTCAAGACCTTTAAAGCAGCAGTCGAATTGAAATCTGGCAAGTTGATCAAGTGTGTGAGATCTGATAGAGGAGGAGAATTTTATGGGAGATATACTGAGACTGGCAGGAACCCTGGGCTATTTGCTTTATCTTTCAAGAGCATGGCATTGAAGCACAGTATACTATGCCTGGTACCCCGCAGCAAAATAGGGTTGCAGAAAGGCAAAATCGTACTCTCATGGATATGGTTAGGAGCATGATCAGTCACTCCTCACTGTCAGAATTCTTATGGGGTGATGCACTTAAAATTACTGTTTATATTTTGAATCAAGTTCCTAGCAAGTCAGTTCCAAAGACTCCATATGAGTTGTATTTTGAAAGGACTCCTGCGCTGAAGCATATGCGATTTTGGGGTTGTAAAGCACAGGTAAAACCTTACAATCCACAATAAATGAAGCTTAATGCTAAAACTGTTGATGGTTTCTTTATTGGCTATTGCATCGGATCTTGTAGGTACAGATTCTATTGTCTAAATCACACTACTAGGGTAATTGAATCTGACCGAGCTTACTTCTTTGAAGATGCCTTAGACAGTGGGAACTCTGTGCCTAGGCATATTACCTTGCATGACAAAAGTAGCATTTTGCCTATGCCTATCTTGACAACTCCTCATGTTGATAGAGATAATGCTGTGGATCAAAATGAAGCTCAAGATGAACCACCTTTAGAGGGTGATAGGGACATGGTTGTTGAACCGAGACGGTCCCAAAGGGTTCGCAGGTTTGTTATTCCAGATGATTACATAGTATATTTGCAGGAATTTGATTCAGATGCTATTGATAGCTTAGACCCAATGTATTACCAGGAGGCTATTTCTAGCTCACATTCTTCTGAATGGTTGGAGGCTATGAGTGAAGAAATTACCTCTATGTACCGCAATCACTTATGGGAGCTTGTAGAGCTACCAAAGGGGTTTAAACTAGTGGATTGCAAGTGGGTCTTCAAAACAAAATGAGGAGCTAGCGGTGAAATTGATAGATATAAAGCCAGACTTGTAGCTAAAGGCTACAACCAGAAAGAAGGTATTGATTACATAAAAACCTTCTCTCCGGTATCCACCAAAGATGCTTTTAGAGTGGTAATGGCTTTAGTTGCATAGCTTGATCTTGATCTTCACCCGATGGATGTCAAGACTGCATTCTTGAATGGTAATTTGTATGAAGAAGTCTACATGACACAACCTGATGGTTTTGTTGAATTCGGTAAAGAACATCTAGTATGCAAATTAAAGAGATCCATCTATGGGCTAAAACAGGCCTCTAGGCAGTGGTATCTGAAATTTGATGAAGTTATTACCTCTCTCGATTTTGTTGAGAATGTCTCAGATCATTGCATCTATCAGAAGTTTGATGGGAACAATTTTGCCATTCTTGTTCTCTATATTGATGATATCTTATTAGCTAGCAATTCAATAAATTTCCTCAATGAGATAAAGCACCTATTGTCTTGTCATTTTGACATGAAGGATATAGGTGAAGCCTCCTTTGTTCTTGGGATACAAATTCATCGTGATAGATCTCGTGGTATTTTTGGTTTATCACAGGCCACTTATATTGAGCGGGTACTTAAGAGATTTAAAATAGATTCATGTTCTCCTTCACCTGCTCCTGTACAGAAAGGTGAGCTGTTGTCAAAGTTACAGTGTCTCAAGGATGATAAGAAGAGAACTGAAATGAGAAAGATACCATACGCTTCCGCTGTTAGCAGCCTTATGTATGTTCAAGTGTGTACTCAACCAGATATAGCCTTTACCATTGGAGTGCTGGGTCGATACTTAAATGATCCAGGTCCGATCATTGGAAGGCTGCTAAGAAAGTTATGAGGTATCTTCAAGGTACAAAGGATCATATATTGACTTAGAGAAGGTCAAATTCTCTTGAGGTTATTGGGTATTTTGATTATGACTTTAAGGGATCAGAAGATCTTGAGATTGTTGGCTTTTCAGATTCAGATTTTGCCTCTTGTCTGGATGATCATAAGTCCACAACTGGCTATATTTTCATGTTGTCTGGAGGAGCTGTCTCTTGGAAGAGTGTGAAACAGACACTTATAGCAGTTTCACATATGGAAACTGAGTATATTGCTTGCTTTGAGACTACACGTCATGCTATATGGCTGAGGAAGTTGATATCTGGCATGCACCTAGTTGAGTCAATATCACGTCCTCTAACCATTTATTGTGATAACAAATCTGCAGTATACTATGCTAACAATCATAGAAATTCTAGTCGTACAAAGCATTTTGATATCAAACTTATGTTTGTAAAAGAGAAAATTGTTGAGTCTCAAACTCGTGTGGTACACATTCCTGGCACGCAGATGCTTGCAGATCCGCTGACTAAGGGCTTACCTGTAGAAGTTTTTCAAAATCATGTAACTTGTATGGGTATTGTGAATTCCTTTAATGCCCTAGTTTAGTGGGAGTTTGAGAACCTTTTATGTTGCAATTTCTCTTTAGGCTTTGTTTTCTTCTATGAGTTATGTTCAGTTCAGTTAGATGCATCTATATCATTTGTATCCCTATAGGATTCAATGATTCTGTTATGGTACGCTATGCATGTCACTTGTTTCCCCATAGGAATCAGTGATTTATGTTGTTATCTTATTGAGCTGTGTTTGAAATAAAATTTCATGTTTTACTCAGATTATGAGATATCATGTCACTTGTTTCCCCATAGGATTCAGTGATTTTATGGAGTTTCATTTTCTGAATTTGTTTGTGGCTTGTTTATACAACTTGCTTAATTAATGCAATCTAAGTGGGAGATTGTTGGAATATTGTTTATGAATTAGCATTAATTAATAAGCCCAATAAATTGGTCCTTATGATCCTGTGTGGACCGTGATAGGTGGACCACACAAGTGAGCCCAATGGGCAGAGGCCCAATCCACAACCCAGTAACAGTCAGTTATTTTCTATCTCTTAACTGACTGAGTCAGAGATAATAAATAATGTAATTATATAATTATTTAATAAGGTGGTTATCGATCTGATATATATAAGATGATTAGTTGGTAACCGCAAATACATGACTCATTCTTCTACTTCTATTATCTCTGAACTCTCTGAAGGCTCTGGGGATTTGTGGGTTGTGTACCTGCCTACACTCAAGGTAATCGAGATTTCTCAAGTACTCATAGATTCTTCAGGTACGTATACATTACTTTATTTATTTATATGAATTGAGATACATAGATTAAACAGATTTGTCATCAAACCGATTATTTGGAGCGATTTCTCCCCAAATTGGAAGTTCTCACCGTCTGATGCTGTTAAATTTGAGTAACAACAATCTTTCTAGTGTGATACCCATTAGTATTAGAAATCTTTCCAAATTGCAGTATCTAGACCTATCTATGAACAAGTTGAGGGGACCAATCCCTTATCAGATAGGCGATTGCTACGACTTAGTGGCATTAAATTTGAGCAACAAGATTTCAATGGCAAAGTCCCCTACCAGATTGGAAATCTTGGGTCATTGTTATATTTCTTAGACCTGAGCTATAATTCACTATTCGGAGAAATCCCTGTGGATCTTAGTAAGCTCAACAAGTTGATTAGCCTGAACTTGTCTCACAATAATGTCTCTGGTTCTATCCCTCATTCCCTGAGTACAATGTTGAGTTTGTCAAGTATTGATATTTCTTATAATAAGTTAGAAGGTCCTGTACCTAATAGTGGTATTTTTAATTCTTCGATGTCACTTGATTTAAGTAGTAACAAAGATCTATGTGGGAGGATCCAACGCCTATGACCTTGTAGTGTGTCTATAATAAAACCAAAAAGTGGAAGTGACAAAGAGAAGATTGAAAGAACTATTATAGCTTGTTTAGTAAGTACACTGCTTGCTTCATTAATTTTAGTTGGGATTTTTGTTATCCGCTGGAAGAGAAACTCAAGAACTTCACAACAGAACCTTTTGGCCAAAAGAGAACATCCATTTTCAATATGGCATTTCAATGGTAGAATTATATATGAAAAGATAATTGAAGCGACTGAAAACTTTCATGATAAGTTCTGTATTGGTGAGGGAGCTTTTGGAAAAGTTTACAAAATGATAATGCGAGGTGGTGAAATATTTGCTATCAAAAAGCTGAAATGTGAAGCAGATGAATTAGACATTGAGAGTCTAAAAGCCTTTAAGAGTGAGATCAATGCCTTGACAGAAACATGTCACATGAACATTGTGAAGTTGTATGGCTTTTGCTCACAAGGGATGCATACATTTTTGGTGTCTGAGTACATGGATAGAGGAAGCTTAGCACATATGTTGAAGAATGAGAAAAGTGCATTAGAGTTAGATTGGCCTAAGAGGATTGACATCATCAGGGATGTAGCACAAGCTTTATCTTATATGCATCATGATTGTAATCCACCAATTGTTCATAGAGACTCATCAAGCAACAATGTTTTACTGTCCAAAAATCTTGAAGCTCATGTCTCAGACTTTGGTGCTTCAAGATTCCTGAAGCCTGACTCATCAACTTGGACATCCTTTGCGGGTACATATGGTTATGGTGCTCCAGGTCAGCTTCATATATACACCCCCTATAATTATTTCTCCAAAGATAGAAACACTAATATAATATGTTAATTGGATTAAATGGCAAATTGGCCTCCTAAACTATAGGTCCAAGAGAGTCTTGGAACCCTAAAATTGATTTTAGTACAATATTCCCCTTTAATATTTCAATTGCAATATGTACCCTACCATTAACAAATCTTAACTTTGAACTTTAGTTAAAAAAAATTAAATGACCTAAAAAATTATAGAAAATGGCCGAAAATTTTTTCTTCTTGCCTTTCTATAATTTTTTGGGTCATCGTATATAATTTTTATATCCTTGTTTGCAAATTTTTTTTGGTATTTTTCTATTAGTTTTTGGCCAACTAACATTCAAAATTAATATTTATTAACAATTGGGTCCATATTGCAATTGAAATGTTGAAGGATAACATTAATATTGTACCAAAATTGAGTTTAGAATATCAAGCACTCCTAAACTTATAGTTTAGGGGCCAAGCCAATTTGCCATTTAACCCTATTATAATTTCACTAATACAAATGCATATACTTCTTGTGGACAATGATGCAAAGCTTGCATACGGTATGGCAGTGACTGAGAAATGTGATGTGTTTAGCTTTGGTGTTTTGGCTTATGAGGTTCTCATGGGGAAGCATCCAGGAGATCTGATTTCTCATATGCAAGCATTTGGCGTTCAAAGCATCAATTTGAAGGAGATACTAGACCCACGACTGTCACTACCTTCAGGGAACCAAATTTTGAACGATTTGGATTTGATTATCAATCTAGCCCTTTCATGCTTACAAGTTAACCCTTAATCAAGGCCAAGCATGCAAATCATAGCTCATATGCTAAAGCCATGAAAAAAAGATTGCTCACAATCAAAGATGTGTGTTGTTTGTTCATACTATGAATTAGCCGTATACAATTTGCATTGCGAACAAGTCATGTTCACATGAAGATGGATGCATGTATGCCACATTTTCTTGACTGAAATGTATTTTGCTAAGTGTTAAATAATACTCCCTTGGTCTCAAATTATAACATACTTTCAAATAAAATCTCACATCAAATCTGCTGCTATTTTTTTAAAAATTTTTTATGGCGAAAAAAGATTATTTCGAGTAGTGATCAATTTTATTGATTGCTGTTAAACTTCTGTCACTCGCAGAAGCAATAAACTATTTGCAGAGGTGATGATTTGTCGCTATGTTAAAAAAAAAAAAAGGAAAACACACCATTTACATCTTTTAACTGTTAAATATAACAAAAGAAAAAAATCACATTCAAGGCCCCGTAAAAAATATTATTCACAAATAAAATTTATAAGGACTAGATTATTGTTAAAATAAGAACATGGATTTTTTTTTTATTATTTTGTAATGGTGACTTGTTATTAGTAATTGTCTTCAAATAACTTTCTTCACAAATTCTTGAATGCAATTTTTCCTATATAAAAAATTGGTAATAACAATGTTTATAAATAAATTTAAAAAATAACAAATATATAATACAAACTAAATGGAAATAAAAAATAATAATATAACCCATGAATCATCATCAAATAATCATATTCTTCAAACGAAACGCGATAGAACTCAGCTTAGTTTAAAGGTTGTTCAACACTAGCAATTAATGGGTCACATGATTGCCATTATATTATTCCAGAAGCTGATGTATTTGCAAAACCTTTTTCAAATGCAAGGTTGTTAAGGGAAATGAGTCTGCTCAGATTAGTTAGCACTGCGGGCCACGAAAAAAATGTACTTTTTTTACCCAATTTTAAGCTAATTCTAATGGAAAATGAGGAAAGTTTTCCTTTCGATATTACTTTTTATATTTTAGTTTTCTTACTTTTTGCTTAACAATACATTTACTTCCTATTGCTTTATTTCTTTTAGCTTTCTTTAAATTGTGTCCATTTCTTTGTCTTTTTCACCAACTTTGTTATTGTCTTTTTTCTTTTGTCATTTTTACTCTATCTTCTTTCCTTTTTCTCCTTTACTTTCTTTCTTTTGCTTTTTCTTCAACTTCATTTCTTTTGTTCTTTTTTATCCATTGTTAATTGACAATTATTGCCGCCCTTTCTCTCTCTCTCTAAAATCCAAGAGCCAAGAAATTATCAAAGGTCAAGCAGAACACATTTATCTTCAAGCTTGCTTTCTTTGAATGCTTCAGCAGTAAGAAGCAACGTAAAAAAAAAAAAGAACGAGAGAGAGAATCCCCAAAATAAGAGACAGCCTTTTGAAAGCCATTATAGTTATCAGGCTTGATATCTGTATTTCACAATACTCATAAATTCAATCAATCAATTTATAACGCAAACTAAAGTGGGTGGGTACGAAGTTTTAACAAATGCAAGGAACAATGGGAAATTTTTAACTTAAAAACAAACAAAAAAACAGAGACTCTTGTAAAAAAGTCTGGACGAAGTAGTTGTTATTATTTAACAGATTTGCTCGTGCTTCCCATGAATTTTATTCACACTGATATCTGGTTTATTTCTAAATCACAACGTAACCAAAGGAAAAAAAAATCTACAATTTTTTCTTTTAAATAAGAATCAAATTTCTCTTACTTTTAGAAGTTTTTGCTCTTTTTTTAAAATCTACAGACATCTTTTTCCGTTATTAAAATCCATAAAAGCTATCCTTCAAAATAGATAAAATGTTTATTGTGAAGTTTGAAGAGCCCAAACCATGAAAGAATCAAAATATTATTATTCCTTCTGAGTCAAAAAAACACTCTATACAATAGGTCTATTTATATCCCATAGACTAACAAACCAACACGTAACAAGCAACACTAATAAAATATAACTAACAAACTAATAAACCAACACTAATTATTTCTCACACCCCCCCTCAAGTTTGATACCATATAAATTTATGGTTCCCAACTTGTACATCATCCTTTCATGATCCTCCCTACCAAGAGCTTTAGTAAATACATCAGCTAATTGCTCTTTAGTCCTAACATGCTACAAGACAATCAGGCCTTGTTGCAATTTTTCTCTAACAAAATGAAAATCTATTTCTATATGTTTGGTTCTCTCATGGAAAACTGGATTATTAGCTATATGAATCGCTGCTTGACTATCACAAAATACTTGGACTAGTTCAACAGCACACAACCCAAGATCTTTAAGCATCCGAGTGACAAAAACAACTTCTGCAACAGCTAATCCTAGTGCTCGGTATTTTGCCTCTGCTGAAGATCTAGAAATAGTGTTCTGTTTCTTGGTCTTCCAACAAATCAGCAAACCAGCAAACTTCACCGCATAGCTTGTGACTAACCTTCTTTTATCACCATAGGTTCCCCAATCAAAGTCTACAAAACACTCCAAAGTGTTTCCTTGAGATGCAGAAAGCAATATTCCCATCCTTGGACATCCTTTGAGGTATCTTACTACTCGTATAGTAGCTTCCATGTGAGATTTTCATGGAGCATTCATAAATTGGCTCAAATTCTGTACAACAAAGCTTATGTCAGATGGGTAGTGATAAGATAAGACAATACACCTATTAACCTTCTATAAGAAGTTGGGTCCTTTAAAAAAGGATCCTCTTCCTTCTTCTTGTCTGAACCTTTTCTTCCCTTTTGTTTTTCCTTTTCATCAGTAACACATGCTTTTGCACACAAATGCACATTTTGCTCTATTGGGATACTAAAAGGCTTAGCCCTACTTAATCCCATGTCAGAAATCAAATCTATGGTATATGTTCTTTGAGTTAAGATTATGCCCTTTTCAGATCTTGCCAGTTCTATCCCAAAAAATACTTCAAGTTCCCCAAATATGTTATCTTAAATTTTTTATGCAAGTATTGCTTAATTGCATTTATACTCTTCATATTATTACCAATAACAACTAGATCATCAACATAGGCTAAACTGAGAGTAATTTCAATCATGTCTTGTTTAATAAAGAGAGAATAATCATACTTGCTTTATCTAAACCCCTTTGGATTAAAACATTAGTGAGTTTCTCATTCCATTGCCTTGATGCTTGCTTTTGGCCATACAAAGATTTGATCAATTTGGCAACTTTATTATGGCCAACTTGATCAAATCCCTATGGGATTTTCATGTAAACCTCTTCATGCAAATCCCCTTGTAAGAAAGCATTATGCATGTCTATTTGAAATATAGGCCAAGCATGCATTGCAGCAAGAGTAAGCACAGTTCTTACAGTTACCATCTTAACCATAGGGGAAAATATTTCAAAATAATCAATTCCCTCATGCTGGCTATACCCTTTAGCAACAAGCCCAACTTTACACCTTTCTAAACTCTCATCTATCCTATATTCTTCTTTTACACCCATCTATATCCTATTGGTTTCTTCCCTTTAGGCAAATCCACAATTATCCAAGTTTTATTATCCTCTAATGCCTTTATTTTATCTTTCATAGCATCTACCCATTTCTAATTTTTTACAGCTTCTTCAAAGCTAGATGGTTCAAGGAAATCATCAATATGCAATAGATAGTACTGATAATCCAAGGAAATATTTGCATAGGTCATATACTCATGTATAGGGTATTTGCATTTTACCTTTTTTCCTATATCCACCTTATTTGCATGACATATATAATCATTTAGCCAAGATGGAGGTCTCCCTACTTGTCCTAGAGGTGGCTGGATGCATTTAGGATCCATAGGAGATGGGTTACCTTCCTCCTCTTCATGCAAAGGTGGATCATATAGAGCTGGATCTAGTTTTGAATCTATTGGCTGATCATTGGGAGCACTATGGTCTCTAATAGTCAATGGAAAATCACTCTCAAACAAGAAAGGATCAACAATAGTAAAAGGTATAGGCTTATCTTCTCCAGAAATAATTTTATTGCAAAAAGTTAAGTTATGTTCCATAAAAGTCACATGTCTACTCACAAACATTTTCTTAGTCTTAAGATTATACAAGATAAAACCCTCTTAATTAGGAGGATAACCCATGAAAATACATGGTTCAAACCTAGGCATAAATTTATCAAGAGAATGTAAAACAGTAGCAAAAGCTAGACACTCAAAAACCTTTATAGAAGACAAATTTGGTTCTCTTTTATGCAAAATTTCATAAGAAGTTTTATAGCCTAAAATTTTTGAAGGTATTATGTTGATTAAAAAGGCAGCAATCTTGACATTTTCCCCCCAAACTTTTAAAGGCATGTTTGAGTGAAAAGTCAAACTCTGGGCTACCTTTAGTAAATGTCTATATTTCTTTTCAACCACCCCATTTTGCTAGGGGGTGTAAGGACAAGAGGTTACATGCAAGATACCTTCATTGTTAAATATGTTTTTAATTTTAGAATTTATAAACTCAAGGCCATTATCACTCTTAACTTTCCTGATTTGAGAAGAGAATTGAGTATGAACATAAGCAAGAAAATTTTGAATACATTGCACAGTTTCATCCTTGTATTTTAACAAGTATAACTAAGTGCACTGAGAAAAGTCATCAATAATACTAAGAAAAAATCTATGACTATTATATGCAGGTTGCTTATATGGTCCCCAAACATCTACATGAATCAATTCAAAGCAAGAAGAGGTTTTAGAAGTACTAGGAGAGAAGGGCAGTTTTGTTTGCTTAGCACAAACACAAACCTCATATATGTTCTGAGTGGCATTATTAACGTTTATATTTAGCTTTTCTAAATGCCTAAGGGTATCTAAAGGGGCATGACCTAACCTATTATGCCATAAAACTGAATTTTGTTCTTTATTTATATAGTGATTCCTCTTAGCTCTAATGTTGTCCAATTTTATATCCTTTCCAAATAAGTATAACCCTTTGTTGAGTTTACCAATCTTTCAGGAACTCCTAGTTGACATCTCCTGCAAGGTACAAAATTCAGGGTAAAAAGATACAATGCACCTTGTATTCTTAGTTAATTTTGAGACAAAAATTAGATTAAAACAACATTGTGGTGAATAATAAACATCAAGCAGAATCAGATTATTAAATAATCTCACAGATCCAGTATGAGTTATAGTGATTTTATCTCCATTAGGCATTTTAATCAATCTTAGAGGTCCAGTATATGGTCTAGCAAAATCTAATAGAGTAAGACTACCAATAATGTGACAGGACACACTAGAATCCAATATCCAATTAGAAGTATAAATTGAGGGGAAAGAGTATTAAGCAAACCCGACACATGTTCCTCAATGTAGTTGACTATTCCTACCGCCACCTCATTTGTTTCTTTCTTCAGGAGTTGTAGTATTTGATCATACCTTGTGAAAGATGGAGAATTTATTTCTTACTGTTCTCTATCAACTTGATTGACTTGAATTTCTAACTTTCCTTGGCTCTTGAAGTTGGTAGGAAATCCAATATGATGGTAGTAATTCTCTCGCTTGTGACCTCACCTCTTATAATGAGTACACTCATCTTGTGATCTTCCCTTTCCTCTTCTTCTACCTGTCTAGCCACCTCTCACGTTCATGGTAGTAGGTTCAAAAGGGGCTGTCTGTCCTTGAGAAGAGATACCTCATTGATCCTTTCTTGGGATATCATGGAGTAAGCATGATTAAAACTCGGTAGAGGACTCATCAGAAGAATTTGAGAACAAACCCCTTGGTAATCATCATTAAGGCCCATCAAAAATTGAAATAGGCACTACTTTTTTGACTATTTGAACATAATCCTTTGATGTTGCACATTGATAGGAAGAGAGTGGTACAAGCATACTATATTCATCCCACAATTCCTTCATCCTTGTGTATTAAGCAGACACATTCAACTATCCCTATGCACAGCTTGATAGAGACCGGTGAACAAAATAAATCCTAGTTCCATTAGTCTTGTGAAATCTTTCTTCTAAATCCTTCCAAATCAAGTATGCACTATCAGTAAAAATGATTCCTTTTTCTATCTGCTTGTTCACCAAGTTGATGAGCCAGGAGATTACAATCGCATTACAGCGATCCTGCTAATTGCATAACTTAGCGTCTTGGCTTTCTTGTGTACAAGAGACTGTGATGAAACCCAGTTTATTCTTCCCAAGGATCGATAGCCCAATTGCATGACTCTAGACTGTGTAGTTATCTAATCCAGTAAGGACTTATGAGATAAGGGTTAAAGTCTGAGTGTTGGACAGATGAAGATAGAGGGGATGATTGAAGTCTAAGGTTAGGGAGGATTTCAGATCGTCAGCCATTGCAGAAGCTATGAACAAAGGAAAAAATGCTTAGATGATTAGGAGAAAATGCTCACATGTACGAAGAAGCATGAAGCACCACTGAGCTTCCCAGAAAGAAGCAACACAGAAAGAAAGAGAAACACCAAAATATAAGAGAGTGCCTCTTGAAAGCCATAATTAGGTTTGAATATTTAACTCGTATATCTCCGTAAGCGTCGATCACATCAATTTATAACAAAAGTTAGGGGGCAGTTGTGTCCATTCAAGCGTTTTTCTATAAGAATAATGGGTTTTGCACCGTAATTTTAATTAGTCTTCCAAAATATACTAACTGGCCCCTCTTTGTAATTTCAGGGAAGTTTGACATGTTCTTCCATGCAAAGATTATAGAGCTTAAAGAATGAGATGCATGTTATATGATTCGGCAATGGAGAATTTACTAATTAAGATTTCATTATATAAAACTAAGAATCCAATACCAATCAGCTTATTTAAAAGACTACAGTTTCTAGTACTTACGTTAACCCGAATTTGTTACTGAGATGATTCAATAAGAGGTGGAACTGGAAACCCCATTATTACGTTTGATGATAAGCGATGCGTCTTACTCGTGACACTAACACATAAAAATTTATATAAAAAAAATGGGAGGATAGTTTTTTTCTATTCAAGTATTTTTCTTTTCTTTAATATAATGGGGTGTTTTAGTCAGAAAGCATTGACCGATTCTTTGGTTTAACTATGATTTATAATTATATATGTCACGTCTCAAAAATAAAAGATGACCGACATGGGATGTGGATCCTATTACACATCTCTTAAGCTTTAAATTGAAAAATCTTTCTATTTTTAAAACAATTGAATTCGAACTAAAAATTATGCCATACTAAATAAAAATCATTATAATAAAAGTTTCAATAATTCTGTAGAAATTTTGATAAAACCTCCCTTGCAATTGAGACCTCCCAAAAATCTCTACAATAATCCTCTACAAAACCAAATCAAAAATATGAAGCTTTGCTTTGTCAGAGAGCCAGACAATATAAATTACATATTAGTATCCTATCTATAGTTATTGTGGATCATCTAAAACATAATCTCAAAAATATCACATAATTAAATATTTACATCGAAAAGGAAGATATTCTCAAAAGATATTTTAGTCAATTCAATAAAGAGCCTCTCAACGATCCTCAAGAAGTGTAGGCTGCTTACATTATTTGAAACCAAAATTGTTTTTAAAGTTTATAGTTCAAACCACCTTTGGACCTATAGTTTAAGGTCCAAATTGAAAATTAAGCCTATAAATTATATTACTGATGTAATGTACAGTATATGTTTAATAATGGTATTATTATCTTTTTATCCCAATTTCAAATTACATTTAGGTCCCAAAGGATCTAGTTGTGGTTTCTAAATTTTATAGGACTTACTTGTAAATAAGTATAAACCATGAGACCTATATGTAATTTTTTCAATTTGATTTATTTTTCATTTGCTAAAAATCAGCTCAAAAATTTATTAGCAAAAATCATGTTCTCTTCCACCGATTAAATGGAAATGGGCTTGAAAGACACCCAAGCGAGTAACGGCCCAGTCCAAATATAATGGCTTGTGACATTTGTTGAATATATATAATGGCTTGTGATATTATGATTTATATAAGTTTTGATAATGATAAAATATTAAAGAAATTCACTATAATTATGTCTAATTATTTTTATAAATATAGTAATTAATTATAACTAAAGAACAAGTACCTTAAAGTATTTTTTATCTATATTGTTCTATATTATATAAGATTTGGAAAAATAATTTTATGTGTATAGAAGTTATTTTATATTATCATAATTTTTTTTTCTAAAATGATTGAATATCCAAGAGTGCTCAAGGTATTATTTTCATAGCTTGGATATTTACTAAATATAAGACTTCTCAAGTGTATTGATACTTGGACTAATCATTTTATTCATGTTTGAAGATTATCCAAAGTACAAATGAGAGTGAGTATAAATAGAAAGGATTGAAGCCATCCCTAGCATGCTGCACTCAATATTAATGAAGAATATAAAGATAAAGACAAGGATGATTCAAAATAAGATTAAAAAGAATGAAAACCATTTACATAAGCTTGGATGCATCATAGCATTTGATTTGATAGATATAATATTTTTAAGCTAGAAATTTCTGTGTTAAACTAATTGATTTAAGTATGCATTTACTGGCTCAAGAAATTTCAAATCAAAACATGTATTTTACTTCTTAAAAAAGAAATAGTACAAGCAAAAAAAAAAAAAGAAACCCAGAAAGGAAAAGTAGAAGAACCCAGATAGAAAACAAAACTAAGACCCATATGTGTTCCTAGCCTTCGTCAGATCGGGTCTCTTTTATAAGTTTGAATTACACTATTGTTAGTTCTGTAAAATTTAAATAGCATAGATTCTTATGACAAGTTTGAGATAGAAAATAGATGAGTAAGTGTATGTTTTGTTAATATTAAATAAGCTAGAAGAGATTCAACAAGAAGTAATTAATATCACTCACATGTATGAAAAAGCGAAGATATCTCCTGTGCTCAATCACTTTTTCATACAATAAAAGTATGACTTATAATTTTAATTCCTCTGTAATTGGCACAATTCTAAATATTCTCTTTATTTTTATAAACAGAAACTAAGATGTTTCTCTTTCATTTTTTGTTAGACATTTTCTTGAACCATGAGATCTTATTAAATATCTTTATATTTATATATAATTTAAAATACATTATTTTAAGGGTTTGTTGGAGTACTAGGAAATCTTATTAGATATGGGATAACTATCTTAAATACTTCATAAGATGTATAACTTTAAAAATTTTAAATTTAAAAATAACATTTTAACTTATTTAAGTTAAATTTATTCTTATAAGCCTACGGATTTCCTATTTATGTCCAAATCTTCCAGGTTAGATCGGGATATTTTATATTTGACGGAGTCAATTTATAACGACTAAACTTTAATGTTCATAGTATAATGTTTTAATTGAATTTTAAAAACGAAGATAAACATGCAAGCAGAGAGTGAAGTAATAAAGTATGATCTTATAAAAGAATTTGTAAAGTAATATAAATATATTTATAACCAAATTCAAATAGTGTATATCAGCACCAATGATCCTAAACTTGTTTATTGTATAAATTGTTCTCTCATCTTTTGAAAACATTGCAATCTGACTCATGCCATTAATAAAAGTTAACTTTGATAATTAGTTGATCAAAAAATGACCTCAAAAATTATAGAAAAGAATCAAAAAATTACAAAAGAGGATCCAACCTTTTCTCTGTCATTTTTTATGCCTTTTTTGTTATTTTTAGTTAACTAACTATTAAAGTTAACTTTTGTTAATCGCATAGGTCAGATTGCACATTTTTTTAAAGGTTGAGAGAAAATTGGCACAGTGAATGAGTTCAAGGACTATATGCTTTTGGACCTAAAATTTAAGGGGTAATTTGCTCATTTACCTATTAAAATATTACTTTTTTAATTTTTTAAGTCATATAAATATTTTTAATGAAAAAAATATGACAATAAAAATAGTAGAATATTGATGTGTGTCAGAAACTAACCGTATCAGACATGTATTGAACCCGGGCACGTTTATATTTTTATTTTAAAGTATGGGTGCTTCGTAAATAATTAAAGAACTCTTCAAAAATATTACAACTAAGATTAAGCAAAGTAACATGTGTACATGAAAAATATACGTTTGATTGTCACTCCTCGTTTACCTTGAGAATTGGCAGACTTACAACCCACTAGATCCCAGTAGTTTGCAAAGAGTTTAGAGATAATGGAGAGTGAAAAATATTATGTATTTTAATTATTAACTGATCGACTTATATGGATCAAATCAGTAAACTTGATAAATTAATTAATTAATTAATCTCACATTATCCTTGACTCAGTCAATTAAAAAATAAAGAATAACTAATGGTTGCAAGGTTGTAGGTTGGGCCTTTATCCATTGGGCTCACTTATGTAGTCCGCCTATAATGATTCACACAAAATCATAAAGATTGATCTGTCTGAGCTTATTAAGTAATGTAATCCATAAATATTTATAAATATTTCAACATTACATAATTGTTGTGGAGCCCTTGGGTTTGTAATAACATTACAATATACAAAATAACTAAATAACTATTTAGACAATGAGTTTACAAATAGATCAGAAGCATTACATTATTATTATTATTATTATTATTATTATTATTATTGCTAATAAATGTGGCAACGAGGTTTATCACGTGATGTCACTCTTTTCAAACATCGATTGCTTCATACTTGGGTGGCGAGTATCCTTCTCTCTTGTGAATCTATAGAAAAACAAGAATTCAACTATTATTTTTCTTCATTTTTTGATAATCAAAAAGAAAATTGAATCAATCAATATGCTAATAATAGCATTGTTTGCATGTGTGTGTCAATATATATATATATATAGAAAATAAAATTTGAGAAGCATTGGTGCTTTTTATTTCGTGATATGATCAGATGTTTCCAATGAATGTCAACGAGAATAAATTGTTCTAGAGAGAATTTCACTCTAATTTTTCTACGAGATGGAACAAATATTGTGTCGACTATTTTACGCAATCCGCGCCCAAAAAAGGAGCTATATAAATTACGTTCTTTTTTTCTTTTTCTTTTTATTTTCTTTTTCTTTTTGGTAAATTAATCTCATTAGCCCTATGAAATATTAACTTACCCCACCAAAACAGTTTTAAGAGAAATTGGGCATTTACCCCACCCAAACAGTTTTAAGAGAAATTGGGCATTGCATATCTAATCTCTTTATCCCTATGCCCATTTTACTTATGTGTGTGCGTGTCAAATGAACTCATTCAGATTCTATTTCTGCTTTTGAATTTATAACCAAGAAATGGGATCTTTGAGTTTGATCTGCACTTAATTTGTAAGGTCAACATGTGATTCAACGATAAGCCAGATGAGCATATCATAAATTCTATTTGGTCTACGTTTCTATTAAAAAAAAAAAAAAGTCTCGATATGTTACATCCTAAGGTTCACCAATAAATGCCTTTAGACTTAAAGAGCACTTATTAATGTTTTTTAATTGTCATTAATATTCTTATGGGTCCCTAATTGTCACTTTCCTCAAAAAAGGGAGACAAGCTAAGGCAAATTGCACACTCGTTAGGTTTTATTTTGTATAGAAAAGAGACAATTCATCATTTTATTCAAACAACCTTTTTCACTCAATTCCTTATATATAAACACTGAGTTAATCTATTTGAAAGAAGAAAGTAATTTCCTATTGAGGGCAGACAATTAATAATTAAGGCCAGATTAACTGAGTTTTTCAATATCCATTGGTACCGCATTCTTTTATTTCTTGCCTGATACTTATCTTATCAATTTATAAATTTCTTTTTATTTTAATTTATTCATCTGTACCGAAACCAACAATAATCCCATCCCTTCTCCCCACCCTAAAATTAATAATAATAATAATATAATAATAATAATAATACAATTGTGTTCCTTCTAATTAAATATCTTATAAATCAATTTATTTGTCCATCTATTTAAATTATAAATATTTTGTTTGTCAGGTTTTTTCTGTTTCGTTTGGCCACAAAGCGCGAAGACTATATATCATGAGCACACAAAACCCGAAAAAGTACAAGCAAAAAAAAAACAAAAAACAAAAAAGCAAAAAAAAAAAAAAAACCAGAAAGGAAAAACAGAAGAACCCACTTAGAAAACAAAATTAAGACCCATATGCATTCCTAGCCTTGATCAGATCGAGTCTCTCTTTTAAAATATAATATTTTAGTTCTATAAAATTTAAATAGCATCGATTCATATGAAAAGTTCGAGATAGAACATATATAGATGAGTATGTGCATGTTCTGCTAATATCAAATAAACTAGAAAATATTCGACAAGAAGTAATCACTCACCAACCTTCTTTGCTGTTGCTTCAGCAGAAAGAAGCAACACAGAAAGAAAGAGAATCACCAAAATAGGATATTGCCTCTTGAAAGCCATAATTAGGTTTGAATGTTTGTATATCTCTGCAAGCGTCGACCACATCAATTTATAACACAAAGTTAGGGGGTAGTTGTGTCCATTCAAGCAATTTCTATTAGAATAATGGGATTTATACTGTAATTTTAATTAGTCTTCCAACAATACTTGAACTTGATCTTTATTAAAATATACGAGCTGGCCTCTCTTTGTTATTTATGGGAAGTTTGACATGTTCTTCCATACATATACTATAGATCTTGAAGAATGAGATGTATTTATATGACTGGTTAATGAAGAATTTACTAATTAAGATTTGATTATATATATTTGATAGGTAGCAAACTGATAATTTTTTATATATTTTTAAAATAAATTAAATGCCAGTAAATTTCAGTAAAATTTAAGAGAGATTTTATGCAAAACTAATATGTTTTCTTTTCTTTTTTCTTACTAATTAAGATTTGATTATATTAAACTAATCTGATCAGCAACTTACAAACTAACATGTTTTTCTAATATAATGGTTGAATTAAAAAAGAAAACTAAAAATTGTAAATTACCCAAAACAAATTGTGGTCCAAAGGAAAATTATTCAAAACAAATTAAGTTGATTTTTCTCCTAAGGCCTCAAGTATTATTCGTCAGTAAAAAGATAGACTATATTAATTAGGTTTATTTCATACATAAAACTAAGATTCTAATACCAATCACTTATTTAAAAGACCAGAGTTATTAGTACTTAAACTAGCCTGAATTTGTTATTGAGATGATTCAATAAGAGGTGGAACTGGAAACCATTATTACGTTTGATGATAAGTGATGCGTCACTTACTCAAGACACTAACACATACAAATTTATATAAAAATAATGGGAGAGTGGTTTTGGCTATTCAACTATTTTTCTTTTCTTTAATATAATGAGGTGTTCTGGTCAGAAAGCATTGACCGATTCTTTGGTTTAACTATGATTTTATAATTATATTAATTTAATTATGAATTATTTCATTTGACGATATTTTAACCTTTACTTAACTAATGAACAGGTGTCACCACTAATTGGTCTAGTTATATAAGTATTACCCACAGATGATAAGGTCAAATAATGACAAGGTGGCATTTATGAATAACTATTAAGTTTAACATATAAATATTGTCGGATGGTAAACCAAAATTAAAAAATTTGATTTTTTTTTTTCATTTGCTAAAAATCAGCTTGTCAAAGTCTATTAGCAAAAGTCAGTTTTGTAACCTAATTTGTGATTGGACACTGTTTAGCCTAACATGTTGGGGAAATGACAATTAGGGACCCTGTAAGAATATTAATAACAATTACATAGCTTAAATTATTGAAATTCAATAAAACATCATGATTCTTACTTGTAATAAAAAAATGTGAATACTCAGCTAGAAAATCTACTAAACAACACTTGGGATCATTTGTAATATCAATTGAGAATTTACAAAAGTTAATTGAGAATATCAATTTTTACTATTAATATACAAATAAACTACTTAGAAAATCAAGTAAATATCGTTGAAATTATTTATAACTTATTTTTGAATTTATGAGTCTCTTATAAATCGCAAGCCAATCACTTATAATTTTTTACTTTCAATATATAGATAAATCACTTGAAAAATCTATTAAATACATTTGATATTATTTGTAACATCAGTTAGAAATATATGAAAGTCATTTGTGAATTGTAAGCCAATCACTTGTGATTTTTTTGTGATCGCTTTGGAAATTAACAAAATTTAGTTGAAAATCTTTGTAGTATTAGTTGAGAATTTACCAAAGGTCATTGCAAATCTCAAGTCAATCAATAAAAAATAATTTATTGCAAATAAGGATCATGGTTTGTTATTATGATTTCAATAATTTAGAATTTAGAATTATTATTAATGTTCTTGCAAAGTCCCTAATTATCATTTTCCCTTGCATGTTCTCTTTGGCCAATTAAATGGAAATAGGCTTGAAAAATACCAAGGCAAGTAACGACCCAGTCCAATAGAGAAGTGGAGTAGTGACCGTTTTAAGTGAAACATGGAACGACTACTCCCTCGCTTTAAAAGAAGAAAGTCGACAAGATCAAAGAGGCATCTCTTGGACATAATGGCTTGTGATATTCTATTTAATATAAGTTTTGATGATGACAAATATTAGTGAAGTTAATTATACTTATATCTAATTGTTTTCATAAATATAGTAGTTGACTACAATAAATGAACATGTGCTTTAAAGTATTTTCATCTATATTGTTCCATATTATATGAGATTTAAAAAAATAATTTTATGTACATAGAAGTTATTGTATACTATCATATTTTCATAACTTGGATATTTACTAAATAAATGTAGGACTTTTCATATGCACGACATAATAGCTTTTAGAGTTGTTCTCATGCATACTGATACTTAAACTAATCATTTTATTCATATTATGTCATTGAAGGTTATCTAAAGTACAAATGAGAATGAGCATGAAGAAAAAGAATTAAAACTACCATTAGCATGCTACACTCAATATTAATGAAGAACAAAAAGATAAAGACAAGGATCATCCAAAATGAGCTTAAGAAGAGTGAATACCATTTATGCAAGTATGGATGCATCATAGCCTTGGACTTGATTGGTATTATATTTATATCCTTAGGCTAGAAATTTTTTTTATCGAACTCATTGACTTAGATATGCATTAATTAGCTTGAGATATTTCAAATCAAAGCATGTATTTTAGTTCTTAAATAAGAAATAGTGAGAAATAATTTTCTATTATCATGCTTTTTTTTAATCTTTGGTCATTTATAACTCACAAGATTAGGAATTTTGTTATCATTAACTCCATAAGGTTTTCAAAGATCTTTTATTTACTCAAAGCAAAGTTAAGTTGAAAAAGTTATCAATATTTGAAATTTAAGCTTTGATGTAAATTCTGCAGAAAAATTCAGTTTTGACCTATAGCCACATTTTTATCATATCTCTTACAATACATATTATTTTGAAATGGAATATATCTCATTTGAAAGTAGACTCTAGATTTTTGATGATAATTTATGTACTAAAAATGGAGTCCTAATGAGAAAGTTATGATTATTAGAAATTGATTAGAGATATAGAACACAAATTAAGTTGAATTTAGTCATAAAGCTTATTTATTGAAAACTATATTTCAAGAGCTTTTCAACTATAACTTACTAAATTTATAGTTTTATTGCATGAGTCACAACTTTAAAAAATTCTATGCTGAAATGTCACTCATTCACGAGTGAACTAGTTTTTGTGCTTGCGTGAATTAGCCTTAAAATTGTGTTAGATCACATTTTTTGCAAGAACAAGATGTTATGATGTCAAGAATTAGAGCTGCAGTGTGATGCTTAGTTCTGTCTAACTCATTCATACGAAATCGGTTGATTCATGCAAAAATTAGAGTGATAGTGAAAATCATGTTTGTGGACCTCTAATTCTCGCAAAAACTAGGGCTGTGTTTGGTACACAGCTTGAATTTATAGGGATTGGGATTGATAGTGGGAGTGAGAGTGAGAGTGAGAGTGAGGCTTTAAAATTATATTTGTTATGCATTATTAGGTCTTGAAAGGAAAGTTTTAAAAATATGATAAATAATTATTCAACTATCACTTAAAAAATTAAATTTCGAGATCAATGAGTTCAAATTATCTGAAACTATAATATTGATGAGTAATTTAGGGTCGTTATCCAGTTTCCATGTTGAATGACTTCAATTCTATCATGAATCCATGATGGATACAATATTTATATTTTTAAATAGTCTTCTTAGCTAATTGCTGGTCATTGATAGATCGGCATATTTTATATTCGACGGAGTCAATTAATAACTAAATTTTAAATATTCATGGTATAAAATTTTAATTGAATTTCGTGAAAACAAAGTAGAAAAACCTGCATGCAAAAAAGTGAAGTTGCAATTATTTTATAGGAAAAATATTATGAGTTGAAACTATTTGTAACGCCCCCCGGAAGATTTAATGTTTCAAGAAAGGTCTTGACTTCGCGGATCCCTATTGAATCATCCTCATTGAGGAGCAACAGAACAATCCCACGATCAATTATGTGAACAACAAGTGAATAAACGTAAGGGCTGCATGAAGACCCACACTGATTGATAGCGGAACAAAATTTAGTGAACCAAGCACGAGAAGCTTTTTGAACATCATATAAAGCTTGACGAAGATGACAAACTTTATTTAGTGGATGAAGATAGCTAGGAGGAGGTTTCATGTAAACTTTTAAGAATTTTTGACTTTTAAGCAAAGAATTTTTGACATCCACCTGATGAAGATTCCACTGCTTAACCATATCAATGGCAAGAAGATTGTAAACAGAAGTAAGATGGGTACTAGGAACAAAGATTTCTTCATAATCGATGACATACTCTTGAGTGTTACCTTTGCTCAGCCACCAGACGTGCCTTGAAGACATCTAAAGAGCTGCAAGAGAGTTTTAGTTTTACAAACCCACATTCATCCAACTAAAGTCTTATCAAGGAGAAGATTAATTAGCCAAGTCCAAATTATGCACTTTTTCTAGAGCCAGCAATTCAACTTGCATTATTGTTACTGATGATCGAGGGTCACAAGTCTTCTTTGTAATTGCAAGACTTAGGTCCCAAGCATATTTATTTAAGTACATTTTATAATTTTTATTTTTCTAAAGTTAGATCATTTTTAATTTTAAAATATCACTTTGGACCTTAATCATGAAATAATGGTTGTTTTCTGTAAGATGCAACTAGCATCGTTTAACTTTCTATTGGTGCAACGTTAGTCTAGAAGTTTTCAAAAAGGTACAATGTTACATTGTATAGTAATGTTTAACCAATGTTCCCTGTTAGTTTAACAATTATAAGGGTTAATAAAGTGTAATTTTACCCTAGGAGTTTGTCTAAAGGAGAAATTGGTATCATAAACTTTCAATTGGAGCAATTTTGTCCTTATAGTAGATGATCACATAGAACTACAAGCAGAATCCTTTGCTAATAATTTAAATATGTAACTGAGTTTTGTAAGTGATAGAGTGGCTTTGCTACCAAAATCCACGAAATTTTCAATCCTAGTTGCTTCAATTCGTCTCTCCCAACTTAGGCTTGTTCATATATGTTGCTCATGGGCAACTTCGAACACACATGTATTATTTGCTCATGGTTAAGCTTGCTAAACTCATACCTACTTATGGGCACATGTCCGGACTTGTTCATGTGTAAAATATCTCATACGCGTGAATATTCTGAATGGAATATGCCATTGACTCTGATCTTTTGTTGAGATTTTGTATGTATAACAAAATTGTTGAATATCATCTGTTTATAGGATTTACCACAAGCTAATACACCTCTCAACTTTTTAACTAATTTCCAATACGAGACTTCTTGTCATACTCTAACAGTGGGAGTTTTATTAATGTTTATTTAACAAAAAATAATTTATATAATTTTAACATAGTTCACAAAAACTGTGTATTAATTTCTCTTGTCTATCATTTAACCACAAGGAGTGTGGATTATTAATTTACTCTTATTAGAGCTTGATCAATCAACTGAATCAACTAGTTAATTACATAAAGAAATTAAATTATGGATTAGTTCATAAGCTTGTTAGTCTTTTACAAGATGCTAATAATAATAATAACTAAGTGCTTTCTGACTATAAAATGTAAGAAAAGAAATTAGTAATCAGAAGATGGGAATTGCATAGTTTAGGAAATATGCGGTAAATTAATTATTGTAGATATACTAAATAAACTAATGAACTGTTTGAAAGCCAGTAACTTTGTAGTCTAATGGCGTGTTAGTTCTCTTGTAAGTAGGAGGTCATCGCGGATTTGATCCTGCTTGTAACTTCAAGCTATTAATGTCTGTAGGGGTGTGCATGATTTTAAAGTTTGATTTTGTTTTCTTAAAAAAATTGTTAAACAGTATAGTTAAGTTTGAAGATTAATTTAAAAAAAAAACC
>NW_026555590.1:0-58434 GCF_029017545.1 Prosopis cineraria | reverse complement strand
CACAATTTCAGCCATATATAACACCCAAAATCAGGACGCACAAGGAAAGGAGGAGGATAGAACAATACATACTCACAAATCAAGGGAGAGCTGAAGAGAAAGAATTTGCATCTCCTTTACACAAATCATAACAGTACTGAGAAGAGGAATTATGGTGATTTGTGAGAAATGGAGGAAGATTTAGGCATCGCTGCTGCACGAATAGAGGAGGCCGATGATAGAACAGGGGAAAGAAAAAAAGAAACTGTAGATTGGGCATGGAGGAGGAAGAATGATGTCCAACACACTCCACACCATGACAAGTATTAAGGGGGGAGAGAATGGAAATCTAGAGCCCACACTGTAACACTTGTCCTGAGTATTATTCAAAAATCACACAATTCAAAAAAACTAAGTGTGGTTAAGGAATTAATCCTAAAATCAACTTAGGAAAACAAACCATTTAAATTACTAAGCAATACACAATTGCAAATTAAACATTTAAAGCCTTTAAAAAATTTTATAGGTTCTACCTATAGCACGGAAGCAAGTTAGATGAAAGAAGGGTAAAAATATGCTGTCATGACAGCATTAAGCCCTCCCGAGTCAACTTTAGGGAGGCATCGTTCTGTCTTCCGATCTCCGATCGAAAGAGAATTTTGAAGCTCAAGCGTCACATTCAAAGGGTATTATAAGTGTACCAAATTTTAAAAAGATCCAACGGTTAAATTAAAAATTAGACATGTTATATTCATGTATAATTTGGTCACTTTTGCTGTCATGACAGCTAAAAAGCTGTCATGACAGCACTTCCGGACCAACTTCCGGAGTGCACCATTTATTATCCGACCTCTGATCAGAGTGATTCTAAAGCCCACATGTCACTTTTAAAGAATACTATTAGAATACCAAATTTTGAAAAGATCTAACAGACGGATTGAATTTTGTGTAGGTTACAATATCACTACTGTAGCTGTCATGACAGCACCTCCAGACCAAATTCTTGAGTGCGCCGTTTCTCTATCCGATATTCAATCGACATGATTCTAAATCTCACACAAAGCTTATAAAAGGTTTTACTTGTGACCTAAATTTAGAGAAATCCAACGATCGGATTAAGATTTAGATACCCAGATGCAAAAGTGCAGCTTTTTGGTTAAAAACCATTTTCAAAATTGTCCAAATCTCATCCTAATGGTCACAAACCTGTGGGAACACTTTAGACACGTTAAATAAGACTAAAAACACCTGATAGAACATTCAAATGATGGAAAACCCCCATACATCAAAATTGACCACCTGGGTGCCATTCTTAAAATGGACCCTAAACCCCCAAAATACACAAATCATACAAGAGTGGTCACAAATCAATCCAAATACCATGTATTTATATAAATACATATGCTAAACATTTTCACTTGGCTCAGAGCTCCTTATGGGGCCTACGCACCCACTCTCTCTATCCAAGGTGTATGCTTGCCCATAGTACACCGTTTGCAATGCAACCACTTGCATTTGCTTATAGAATCACACACACACACATACACACACACACCACACAATATATATATCAAAAAAATATCTGCTTGTAATAGAAACTTGGTCTACTAAGTAAATCCATCAAAACCACACACCATAACCAAGTTTCCTAGCCACAAGTCTACAAACAGACAAAAATTCATACACAAGCACACAATCCACACATATTCACACACACATACATAATCATATCCTATTGGCACCCTAATCCTAAATACATTACAATTTATTTGCTCAAAAGAAGGGGTTGCAGTTCTTTACAAATCACAAGCAAACCCCTAGCTTTGCTCCTTTTTCCGTCCACTACTGGATCCTTCGCTTGGGCCTAGAATATTGAAAAGAAAGGGGTGAGACAACCACAGTCTCAGTAACAGAGAAATCTACATTGATTATTACAATGAAAGTCATAATCAAAAAATGAATATAAATTCAACATAATATATAATTTAGCCATTTAAAATGTATGAATGCATGACATAGGCCAGGTATCGCTTTCATGACAAACAGAATGCCCTTGGCACTCTTTAACTCGCAGGTAAAACTTATACCTACTTGTACCTCCATATGCACAAAAACAAATCTAAGACATGATCTAATCTACTGAACCGCCTATGCCCCTTCGACGTGAATCCTGAGCAGTCAAAGCTAACTCTCTCCTAGAGCCAGCCCGACTTACTCTCCATGTGAGGGCTACCTTGGCCTAGGCACTCAACCTCACACTTCATATGTCAGATTCCCTCCTCCACTGAGAGGTGTCGAATACTCAATACACTAACCACTTTAGTGCACTGAGTCTATAATATGTAAGGCAACACTGAGTACTAGCAGTGTGCCATAGAATATCAAAAGTACACACCTTCTCATTGGTGAACTCCCACTGAGATCATGCCTTTTATTCGCGTCTACCTTTTCTGAGTATTGACCACTTCAACACTCTAAGGTAGTATAACATTTATAAATCTCCCTTAAACGGTTCCTTAGCCTATCTAAGGTACCTTACTTAGTTACACTTCCTTAGGTGCAACTTCTATTCCTTATGATTAAAATACATGTAAACAAATCTTGTTTTCATAAAAACATTGTTGTTAAACAATTAGAAAATATATTTGCACTATAATCAAATTAGTACCCCATAACCCCTTATAAAGCACATTTAATATTTTAAAACATGTAATGCATGATAGCTAGTAATATTTATTCAAAAATAACTAAAATAGGGTAATAAAAAATATAAATTTCCCCTATTACCTTAACCCTTTGGTACCAAAAGGGTTCCTCTTGTACAAAATAGGGCTCAGCTTCTTCCTTAACTTCTGAACAAATTCCACCAATAATTCCTAAACATATAAGTGATTCACATCACTTATCATGTCAATTAGCATTAATGAAGATTATAACTCATACCACACAACTTGGGTCTATGAGCCATAGTCCATCCCAATGGTCCATATATTAAACCAACCATTCACATAGTATCGCTTAACCACCAAAACCATTATTAGCCATCACTAGGCTAATTTTTAATTTATATAATTTTTAATCAATTAAAAACCTTCACTTAGTGCCACCAACTTTCACCATTAGTCCTTATAATGAAAACCAAACCTTAATTTAAATCTTATTGGGCTCAAATAGCAAAATTATAACTAAATCAATAAGCTTAAACCATTGAAGAGCAAAACCCAATCTCTCAGGGTTTAATTTGTGCCTAAAACACTTCTTTTCATCCAATTATCCACTCAAAACATTAGATCACTATATAGAAATTCAAAACATCCTCCTTAAGATCCAAAGAAACAAAAGCTTACAAGAATAAAGCTTTTGGATCAAAATCTAAAAAATTTCCTCTTCCATAAATTGAAGAAAATCAAGAGAAAGGGAAGAGGATTGAAGTAGGGAGTTTACCTATCGTGTAGCCGAGCTCGCACCGGTCGTAAAGACTCCTAGATCCAAGCTTAACTCCCTCCCTTTCTCTTCTCTTCTTCTTCTCTCCCTCTCATGCGTTTCCTTTCCTTTCCTTTCCTTTCTCTGCATTTCTGCATCTGTTTTCCCCTTATAAAAGCTGATCTAAAAGTTTGGGAAAAATTACAAGAAAGGGCCCAACATTTTTTATTATAGCACAAAAGCCTGGGTCAACTTTGGTAATTTTTTCCATAGTTAAAAATCAAATAAAACCAAACTTTTGCTGAGAAAAATTTAAACTCTAGACCTCTATTAAATTATTCTAAATTTTAATTTAATTATAGATATTTTATTTTATTTTTAAAATAAATCTGAGTCTTAAAATTTTTAGGATGTTACACACACACACTCAGGACGACATCGCAACAGGGGAGTAAGAAAGTGATTGATGGAGCATGGGGAAGAACTTGTGACTCAACCTCCTAGCAATAGTAGACGTAGCTTTTGTAAGCATTAATATCGGCGACAGCTGAAGACAAAGAAGGCGAAAGGAGAAGATGGATAGAGAGACTTCTAGACCTAGGACCTCACTCACTCTCTTAGCACATTTTGATTGGAATATAAATCAAGGAAGAAGGTAAAAATATCTGATTGTTAACCCAAGCATAATGGTAATTTTAGAGGGGCTGAAACAAAATGAAGAAAATCTCACTACTTACGCCTAATGGATTCGAACCCAGAACAACATAACATCAATATAACCTCCACTAAGCCACCATTTTCTCTTGATGTATCTGCTCCAGAATTAATAAGAATATACTTAAAACACCTTATAATTACTTTTACACTTTTACTTAAATTTCTAGGTCATCACAATTCCTTTTTCCAAATTTAAAAATATATATTTGAATACCTCATATAAATTTTGGTTTGATTAACTTGATTGCTTATTATTATTTTATTTTTATTTATGTAACATTCCAATTTAAATTTTAATAGTTAATTTGGGTTAATAAAAATTTTAAAAAATATTTAGACGTAAGCAAATTAGTAGGAGATGATTATTAAATCTAACTTAGGATATAATTCTAAATTAAAATAAAAAATTAATTAAAAATTAATTAATTAAAAAAATATTAAATTATTATTATTATTATAAAAAAAGGAAGAAAAGGTATGAGAAACAGGAAGGAAAGAAAGAAGAAAATGTGAGCACTTTCGGTGCAATGATTATGTATATAATAATAATAAAAAAAAGGGAGAGAGAGGAAAGAAGAAATAATAAAAAAAAGATGTGGGACTCACTGAATTTTTATAAAAACTCACCTGTTTCCTTCGTTTCTTCATTCATTCCTTCGTGCGTGAGCTGAGGCAGAGTGAGCGTGAGTCGCCGGTGCGGGAGATCTGAGTTTTTAAGATAAGAGTTTTTAATAGGATATTTAGGGTGTGATTTTAAGCTTTTCAAGACTAAGTAAGTGTTCTAAAATTTTTTCTTAGTCATCCTTCTTCTTTGATTTCTGAGTTTGTGGTGGTAGAAAATTTAGAATTTGGAAGAGGGATGAATTTATGTTGAATAAATATGGTTTTTGAGGTTGTTAGTAGTATAATAAATGTTCTAGAGTATAAATTTGTTGATGATCTTTGAATTTGTGGCTTATGGATCAAATTCTAAACTAGATCTGAAAATATATGTTGATGTATTGAGGTTTAGATGATTATTTGGGATGAGAAATGAATTATTATGGCTATAGGATTATGATTCTAAGCTAGAGACTCAATTTTTAATTTTTGAATATTTTAGGTGCGAATTTATAAAATAAAAAGAAAATTCTGATAATAGAAATTAGTTTAAAATTTAATTTTTAGATTATTAATGTTTATTGATGAGTAAAAGAGGAGTTAAAAATTTTACTTAATAGTATTAACTCTAAATTTGTATTAAGATTGAGATTAGGAATTATGTTATATTTTTTAATTCTATTATTAGAATTATTTTATTAGTTTCAATAATTGAAACTAATATTTATAAATAATATATTATTTATAGATTGTGTTATTGGTGAAGATTGTGGTGGGAGAGAAATTGTAAGGAATAATTTATTGAAAAAGCCACAAGGTAACCATGCTTTTAATTTGTGATTAGTGTTACTTCATGTTAATTAGGTGATTATTGAGAAAATTATGAATTTTGTAATATTGTATAATTGTGCAATATTATTATGAATTTGTTTGATTATTGTGGGAGGTGTTGGGAGACTTGCTATTGTTGTTGTATTTATGTGCCACGTGGTACGCCCTTATTGGAGCTCAATAGGTGGCTTGTAAGGGTTCGGGCTAATCTACCTTTGGCCGGGTAATTTAGCACCGAGTGAGGGCTACGGATCGAGGTTAATGGAGGGATATAAGGATGGTTATTTGTGTGTATTATAATATTTCTTATATTTTGTTAGAATTATATTATTTTTAATTCTCACTTAATAAGCACACACTTAACTGTTGGTATATACTATCATAAATTGGCTTTGGTTACTAGGACTTTTGAGTCTCATTATGTTGTTAACAATTTTCAAGAGAAGAGCCACGAGTGACACGTAGAGGAGTCCCAGAGGCTTAGTGGCATAGATCCACTGTCTCTTTTGGGTATTTGATTTATGATTTATAATGTGTTATATTGTCAATATTAGGGCTTTTTATTTATTGACAATTATATGAATATGGATGACTGTATATTTTGGTATATTTTAGATGACTGTAATTTTAATATTTGGTTTACTTTGGATTGATTAAAATGGCATGATTATGAGGCCAAATAACTGGCTTGTGTTGAAAATTGACTAAATTGTTTATTTTTTGTTAGGAGTATAAGGATGGACAAATGTGATTTAGTTTACTTGTTGGGAGTATAAGGATGGACAAATGTGATTTAGCCTAATGGCATGTGGAAGGTAAAAATTTATCTGAAATGTTATATTGTGTGAGTTGAAGCCAATTATAAAATATTTTATATTGAAATTATTGATATAAAAATGTGTTGGGTGGCTGTAACCCAACTATGGTTAAGTTAAATTATTTTAAAAAAAATTTGGTGTGTTACAATCTTGGTATCAGAGCTACATGTTTCAAATTCTTATAAATTATGAAATTGTTATATATTAACCTAGTTTATTGGCAATATACATTATTAAATCATAATGCTTCTCCATTATTTTTCTTGTCTTGAGATTAGTGTTGACTTAATTATGTGACTTCCATCCTTTAGGAGGGGAGAGATAGTGTCCAAAACTAGAAGAGGTGGCAAAATTGCCGGTGATTCTATAGAGCCAATAGGAAATGACATACCTTCACTGCCACATCCGGAGCCCACACAGCAACAAATGGGGCAGGGCGAGCCCATACAGCCACAATTAAGGCAGGATGAGCCAACCATGAGGCAAATGATAGATCTACTGTAAAATCTTAATGACCACATGAAGAGGTAAGAAGAAGAGTTGGCCGCTTTAAGACAATATAAGGAGAATGCTAACCGAGAGGGAAATGGCCAACAAGAAGGAAGCCATACCAAGATATACAATGTTAGCCAATTGCTGATGAAGGCTCACTTTCCTATTCTCACCATGAGACTAGTTCGAAGAATGTGAGTCTCCACTCTGAGCAACAGACATCCATGATCACAAAGATTTGGAGTACTTTTCCCAAGTTTAATCCTCCTACTTTCGATGGAAATCTTAAGCCAGCAGTGGTTGAAGAATAGATAGATCAATTGGAAAGTATTTTTCGTATGGTTGTGTGCACTTCTAATCAGAAGGTACAGTTGGCAATATTCCTGTTATAGAAGAGTGCTAAGAAGTGGTGGGAAACATCAGGACCGAAGGATGATTCCTCTCTTACTTGGGAAGATTTTAAAGCCATATTGTTCGAGAATTATTTTCCTACTACACTAAGAGCAGAAAAGGAGGCTGAGTTTCATGCATTCCGCCAGGGTGATTTAGATGAGGATGAATTTATTGAACAATTCTCAGAATTATCTAAATACTCGACTTACCTTCAGAAACATGAAGATGCAGAGTGGATGGCTGAACGATTGCTAGAGAAGGCAAGACCTAATCTAAGGGAACAGTTAGCCCCTTTTGAGATCAAGACATTTAGTGAGATGTGCAATAAACTTCGAATAGTCTCTTGGAGGAAGAGAGAGGCTAGATTAGAAGCTGATAGAGAGAGGAGGAAAGAACCTCATGGGAAGCCCCCTATCCACACCAGACCTATTGGTGGAGTAGAGAAGAGGAGCAGTCAAGTCTTTGGAGGCTTTAGAAATAAGAAGAAGAAGGGCTACTACCATAAGGGCCAAAGCTACAGAGGGAATCAGAGTGGGAATCAGGGGTCTTACAGGAGCCCAGCAACCTCTACTCCTACTTCTGGTACTGCTAATAATCAAGCATGCAGTAAGTGTGGAAAGTTTTATTCTAGTGATTGTTGGGTTTGTTACATCTGCCAGAAGCCTGGTCATATTGCTTGATTCTGCTATCAAAATCAGAATAGGGGTAATGATCAGAGACATACAGTGCCAGCATGAGTGTATGCCCTCTCTGGCCCGGAGGCTGCTAACAACCCTAATGCTATCCGAGGTATAATCCGAATCCTTGATAATGATGTTTGTGCTTTGTTTGATTCGGGTGCTACATACTCTTTTGTGTCTGATGAATGTATGAAAAGATGTAAATTGCCTGTGTGTACCTTACCTTTTGATGTGAAGATTTCTACTCCTGCTGGTTTAATTGTAAGGACTACTAAGGCATGTCTAAATGTAGAGGTTGAGTATGAGGGTCGAAAGACCACCATAGACCTCATTTGTTTGTCTTTGTTTGGGATTAATGTTATTGTAGGGATGGATTGGTTGTCTGTAAATGGAGCTGTACTTAATTGTCAGAAAAAGAGTGTGTCACTCTCAGCTCTTACTGTAACCCCTGTAGAGTCCCAAAGTCCTATGTTGTTGTCTGCCGCTCAAGTAGAACAATGTATAAAAAAGGGATGTCAAGCTTTTATGGTTTTCTTCTCAATTAAGGCAGAGATTGAAGAAGGTGTAGATCAGATTCCAGTAGTGAGAGAATTCCTTGACGTCTTTCCTACTGAAGTGATCGGTCTGCCTCTAGAACGAGAGGTTGAGTTCTCGATTGAGCTCATACCTGGTATGGGACCTATTTCTAAGGCACCCTATAGGATGTCTCCATTAGAGTTAGTTGAGTTGAAGAGACAAATTGAAGAGTTGTTAGAGAAGGGGTTTATCAGACCGAGTGTATCGCCATGGGGGTCACCGGTACTATTTGTCAAAAAGAAAGATGGAAGCCTTAGATTGTGTATTGATTATAGACAATTGAATAAGGTAACCATCAAGAACAAGTACCCCTTACCTCAAATTGATGATTTGTTAGACCAATTAGTCAATTCAGCGGTGTTTTCTAAGATTGATCTAAGATCAGGGTATCATCAACTAAGGGTCAGAGCAGATGATGTCCCTAAAACTACTTTTAGGACTAGATATGGGCACTATGAGTTCTTAGTGATGCCGTTCGAGTTAACAAATGCCCCAGCTATCTTCATGGATTATATGAATCGAATCTTCAGGCCTTATCTCGATAAATTTGTTGTAGTCTTTATTGATGACATACTTATTTATTCTCGAGATGAGGTGGACCATGGTAGACATTTTAAAATTGTTTTAGAGATATTGAAAGAGCACAAGCTCTATGCTAAGCTGAGTAAATGTGATTTTTGGCTTAAAGAAGTTAATTTCTTAGGCCATGTTGTTTCAAAAGAAGGGGTAGCAGTGGACCCCAGTAAGATAGATGCAGTGATGAAATGGGAACAACCTCGAAGTGTGATAGAAATTAGGAGTTTCTTAGGTCTTGCAGGCTACTATCGTCATTTCATTAAGGGTTTTTCACAAATTACAATGCCCTTGACTAAGTTGACCAGGAAAGATGCTTCATTTATTTGGACGAATGAGTGGGAAGTTGCCTTCCAGGAGCTAAAAAAGAGGTTGACCACCACACCGGTGCTCACCTTACCTGTTCCAACTACTCCTTATACCTTGTATACTGATGCTTCTAAGAAAGGTTTAGGTTGTGTATTAATACAGGAGGATCGAGTAGTGGCTTATGCCTCTCGACAGTTGAGGCCTCATAAGGAAAATTATCCTACCCATGACTTGGAGCTTGCTGATGTGGTGTTTACCTTGAAGATTTGGAGGCACTATCTTTATGGTTCTTCTTTTGAAGTCTTTAGTGATCATAAAAGTTTAAAATATTTGTTTGATCAAAAGGAACTCAACATGAGACAGCGCAGATGGATTGAGTTTTTGAAGGATTATGACTTTGAGTTGAAGTATCATCCAAGGAAAGCTAATGTAGTTGCCGACGCTCTGAGCAGGAAGCTTGTACATACTGCTCACATGATGGTCAGAGAACATGAATTATGGAGTAGTTTCCATGCGGTAAATGTAGAAGTAGTCGAAAATCGTTTGGCTGCTCTACACATTACTGAATTTGAGAATAATTTTTGGGAAGAAATCAGAATTGCGCAGCAGAAGGATGATCATTTGAATAAGATTAAGGTAGAGATTGGGGCTGGAAAGGCTGAACATTTTGATGTGATCGATGATGATGTCGTAAGATATAAAGGTAGAGTGTGTGTGCCTAATGATGCTCGATTGAAAAATATCCTACTTGAGGAGGCTCATTAGAGTAGATATACCATTTACCCAGGAGCAACTAAGATGTATCATGACTTAAGACGTGGTTGGTGGTGGCCGAGGATGAAGAGAGATGTAATTGAACATGTAACTCATTGTTTGACTTGCCAGAAAGTCAAAATTGAGCATCAAAAACCAGCCGAAATGCTACAGTCTCTTGATATTCCAGAGTGGAAATGGGATAGCATTTCTATGGACTTCATTATAGGATTGCCTAGAACATCTTTTGGTCATGACACTATATGGGTAATCGTAGATCGACTCACCAAATCAGCTCATTTTCGTGTTACCAATATCACGTATTTTCTTGAAAAATTAACTGAAATCTACATAAGAGAAGTGGTGAGATTGCATGGAGTGCCGACAAATATCGTATCTGATCGTGATCTGAGGTTTACATCAAACTTTTAAAAGTTATTACAGGAAGCCATGGGTACTCGTCTGAGTTTTAGCACCGCTTACCACCCCCAGACCGATGGGCAGACAGAACGAACCATACAGACTCTTGAAGATATGTTGAGGGCTTGTGCCATTGAGCTTAAAGGTAATTGGAATAGTCACTTGCCATTAGCTGAATTTGCCTACAATAATAGTTTTCATTCTAGCATTCAGATGGCACCTTATGAGGCATTGTATGGAAGAAAATGTAGATCGCCACTGTGTTGGACAGAATTAAGTGAGAGAATTGTTTTGGGGCCGGACATTGTTGATAAGACTACCCAAAAGATTGCTTTAATCAAGCAAAAATTACTCATAGCTCAAAGTAGACAAAAGAGTTATGCGGATAAGAGGAGAAGACCGCTTGAGTTTGAAGTAGGTGACCATGTATTTTTGAAAATCTCTCCGGTAACTGGTGTTGAAAGAGCTATTAAGGCTAAGAAGTTGACACCAAGGTTTATGGGGCCTTTTGAGATCTTAAAATGAGTTGGACCAGTAGCGTACCAAGTAGCATTGCCACCTCAAATTGCTGGAATACACAACGTATTCCATGTGTCACAACTGAAAAAGTATCAACCAGATCCTTCCTATATAATTAAACCCGAGGAAATTGAACTCAGGGAGAATTTGACATTCAGAGCTGAACCAGAAAGGATTGTGGATTACAAGGACAAGCAATTAAGAAACAAGACCATTAGATTGGTTAAAGTAATTTGGAAGGGCACTACTCCAGGTGATGCTACGTGGGAGACCAAGGACAGTATGCGACGTGATTATCCTCGTCTTTTTGATTAAGTAGTTAATAGTTATTAACTTTAAATTTTGAGGACAAAATTTCTAAAAGGAGGGGAGAATTGTAACATCCTAATTTAAATTTTAATAGTTAATTTGGATTAATAGAAATTTTAAAAAATATTTAGACGTAAGCAAATTAGTAGGAGATGATTATTAAATCTAACTTAGGATATAATTCTAAATTAAAATAAAAAAAATTAATTAAAAATTAATTAATTAAAAAAATATTAAATTATTATTATTATTATTATAAAAAGGAAGAAAAGGTATGAGAAAGAGGAAGGAAAGAGAAGAAAACGTGAGCGCTTTCGGTGCAATGATTATGTATATAATAATAATAAAAAAAGGGAGAGAGAGGAAAGAAGAAATAAAAAAAAAAGATGTGGGACCCACTGAATTTTTATAAAAACTCACCTGTTTCCTTCGTTTTTTCATTCATTCCTTCGTGCGTGAGCTGAGGCAGAGTGAGCGTGAGTCGCCGGTGCGGGAGATCTGAGTTTTTAAGGTAAGAGTTTTTAATAGAATATTTAGGGTGTGATTTTAAGCTTTTTAAGACTAAGTAAGTGTTCTAAAATTTTTTCTTAGTCATCCTTCTTCTTTGGTTTCTGAGTTTGTGGTGGTAGAAAATTTAGGATTTGGAAGAGGGATGAATTTATGTTGAATAAATATAGTTTTTGAGGTTGTTAGTAGTATAATAAATGTTCTAGAGTATAAATTTGTTGATGATCTTTGAATTTGTGGCTTGTGGATCAAATTCTAAACTAGATCTGAAAATATATGTTGATTTATTGAGGTTTAGATGATTATTTGGGATGAGAAATGAATTATTATGGCTATAGGATTATGATTCTAAGCTAGAGACTCAATTTTTAATTTTTGGATATTTTAGGTGCGAATTTATAAAATAAAAAGAAAATTCTGATAATAGAAATTAGTTTAAAATTTAATTTTTAGATTATTAATGTTTATTGATGAGTAAAAGAGGAGTTAAAAATTTTACTTAATAGTATTAACTCTAAATTTGTATTAAGATTGAGATTAGGAATTATGTTATATTTTTTAATTCTATTATTAGAATTATTTTATTAGTTTTAATAATTGAAACTAATATTTATAAATAATATATTATATGTAGATTGTGTTATTGGTGAAGATTGTGGTGGGAGAGAAATTGTAAGGAATAATTTATTGAAAAAGCCACAAGGTAACCATGCTTTTAATTTGTGATTAGTGTTACTTCATGTTAATTGGGTGATTATTGAGAAAATTATGAATTTTGTAATATTGTATAATTGTGCAATATTATTATGAATTTGTTTGATTATTGTGGGAGGTGTTGGGAGACTTGCTATTGTTGTTGCATTTATGTGCCACGTGATACGCCCCTATTGAAGCTCAATAGGTGGCTTGTAAGGGTTCGGGCTAATTTACCTTTGGCCGGGTAATTTAGCACCGAGTGAGGGCTACGGCTCAAGGTTAATGGAGGGATATAAGGATGGTTATTTGTGTGTATTATAATATTTCTTATATTTTGTTGGAATTATATTATTTTTAATTCTCACTTAATAAGCACACACTTAACTGTTAGTGCTACCAATATATGTCCTCAAGAATTAATGTCTCTTCTACCCACATGAAGCTTTTCAATGTTTATATCAAAACATTCATACTTATACTAGTATATCCTCACTTCTATTGGTATATCCTTAAAGAATTTTGCTTTTTTTTTGTGAGTTGAACAAAGCATCTTGAAGCTTTTCTACACTCTAATTCATTCAACTTTTAAGTCTTGTATTCACTTTTTTTATTATTATAGAATACTCTTAAACACAATTGTGGATGAAATCAAACTCTTATTCATTCCTTGATTTATCTTTTCTACTTATATGTCTTTGCTCTATCGGTATTACTCTCTTTTACCTTTTATCAGAACATTTAATGTATATAGCTGTTACTTTTATTAAGGCGCCAACTACATGCAAACTAACTAAAAAGTATTGTTTTATTGCCTTCAAACAATGGAAAACTCAGAAGAAAAGAAGATGAAATATTCAACGGCAAACTCATGAGTCTAATGTATTTATTCCAAGAATTATTTATAAATAGGACTTATTTATGAAGCTGTAGAAAAAAAAAAGTTAATTGAGCTAACTACATGCATTTATTTTCTAACAACTTTTTGATATTATTACATTTATTATTCTGAGAGCTTCATTTATAATAGTGATTCATTAATAAACTCGCTTTGTTTGCCTTTGTATTTCACACTTGAAACAAGGTAGTTTAAGTTTAGGAAGCTTAAAGGGATTTGTAATCGCCTTTGTAAGGGGGAGAGTTTTAGACTTAGTAAGAAGTTTATACTGTACTGAGGTGACCAAGAGCTCGACTTAATCTTAGTGGATTTAGTGAGAAATCTCAAGGGTGTCTTGAGAATTGGACATAGGTTTAAATAAATAGAGCTAAACCAGGATAAATTCTCTATGCAAAGCTTCTCTTCTCTTCACTTAGGTTGATTTAGTGATATTGTTTCTTCCTTATACTTATATTTGCTTAAATTGTTTTAATTTTTAATTAGCCCAATTTACTCTCTCTTGGGTGAATTTTACAAAACAAACATTGCATTAACAATATAATTATTTATCTTAATCATGCCTTGGATCATTTTAGGTGATCAACGTGCCTCATTTTGTGTTAAACTTCTCTAAGCCTGGGGTCTAGAGCCTTCTACCTCTTGTTTACAGTCATGATCATAATGTCTTGACTTACCATGTGAATAACAAATATTCTGCCTAGATAAGCATAGATCTATCATCATGATTTTTCCACACTAGTTGCATTCTTTGTTTGTAGAATTTTTTTTTGCATATTAAAAACTCCATTTTTCTTGATTTTTTGAATTTCTTTCCTATTTATGGCTTCTTTCCTTTTCTCCTATTGAAGTTTCCTTCTTTCCTTGTCTTAGTATTCTTAGATACTTCTTTATGTATACTTTAATGGTTCATACTATTTTTGGTGATTCTATAGACTTTCACTATTATGTTGAAGTTCCAAATTTGCATCAGAGCTACCTTTTCCCTTAAGGTTGGCTTCAATCCTCTCACTAATTTCTCTATATTCCACCTCTCATCACTAATCCCAGATATATGTAATAGCAAGACAAGCAGATATACTTGGCTAGGTACTTATCAAAGGATTCATCTTTAGCTTGCTTTAGAGTCAAAAATTTAACTTCTTTACCATTAATAGTGGAAAATATTTTTCATAAAATTGCTTCAAGAACACCTTCCAAGTAAAAGGAGTATTCCTAGCTTGAAGAATAAGCTCAGTATTCTTTCATCATCTATCAACATCTTTCTCTAACATATAAATAGTTGTCTGTGCTTTTTTTTTGGAGTTGCATTCCATAACCCTAAATACCTTCTTTAGTAACATAACCCAATCTTCTATAGCTTGTACATCAAATGTCCTATCAAAAGTTGGTAGGTGGTGTTTATAGAATCTCATAATCCGTTGCTGATTATCTAATTCTAATATAGGATTTGGTTGTACTAGCAGTGGGACATTCAGTGGTCATTCTAGTTGTTGTGGTAGATTTCTATTTGTTGTTGCATCCTCTCTTTCTCTATCTTGTCTTATCTATGTTCCCCTGATTTGTTCCATCATATGTTGATGTTCACTTAAATGATTCATGGTTATCCGAAAAGGATCCATAAGGGTTATTTCTTCATTTCCTGAACTTACTCCTCTCCTTAGATGGGCTTTTTTTATTTAGCCTAAGAATAATTAAGTATAGGATCATCACTTAAATTTATGCATATCTATGTATACAAAATCATCTGTAAATTAAATTTTTACCGGTGAGCATTGGGTTCTCTTTACTAATGGCAAAACCTAATGCTCTAATACCAAACATGATACATCTAATTTATTTTAACTCCTTTAAGAAAAATATATTTATAAGGAACACTTTAAACCTTTATGATCTTCAAGTACCAAAGACCATATGCTGACAAGGGCAAATTGAATTAAAGAAAAATGGTGTGTTTTTTCATATTCTTTCATCAAATTGTAAAACTCAAAACTAATCAATAAAAGTTATATGAGATGATGCAAGTCTTTAAATCAAGTTTCAGAAGTCCTCTTCAAAGGAAAAATATATTTGAATTAAAATTATAACCAATATTATTTAGGAATTTTTCATTCCTCATCTGTTTAGTAACCTTGAGGAATATTTGCCAAATTTTTAACCTTATCTTGTAAAAATCATATCCCGTGATATATGTTTCTCAATTTAATGGTTTAGGACCTCATTTGAAGCTTGATATGTCCTCTATAAGTTTTTCAAAATTTAAAGTGATAATCATTATGTAGCTACAACAATACCTTTACCAAACTTGCTTCCTTAGATAAGTACTTTCACTTGATAACTAACACCATACATAAAAATATTTACATACCAAAATAAATCCTATTCATGATTCTAAATGAACTATAAACATATTGGTAATCTATCTTCCATACTTACAACTTCAAAATAAAATGATGGAAATTTATAATGTATGCATGCATGCATGCATGTTAAAGTACCAAAAAACATACCAAAATATAATTAAAAGCAAGGTATAGAAAATAGGGAGAATGGCAGAGAGGTCCCAAAATGATCAATTAATTCAAGTTAGATCTCAAGTAATAAATTTTAGAAATTTGTAATTCAATCTCTCAATTTTACAACTCTATTATGATGAATTTACAACTTATATTTCAAATTTTAACAAGACAAATAATTTTAATTCTTCATTCATGTTAAAATTTAGAAAATAAGTTACAAATTTATTACAACACAGTTGTAAAATTAAAAAATTGAGTTGCAAATTTTTATAGTTTGGCATTTGAGACCTACTTTGAATTCATTGGTCCATTTAGGATCTCTTTGTTATTCTCTCTAGAAAATAACATGCTTCATTGCTCTTTCTTCTTGCCTTGGTTCTTGGATGAACCTGCACTAATGATTTGTGACATAAGGAGAAGAGTGAGACTTTTAAAAAGGAAAGGAAAATGACAATAAAATCCCTCTAAAATATATAAATGATAAGCTGGTCCCTTAAAATGTAATAATTTCTTTGAAGTCTTTAGGGACTTTTATCATTAATGAATTTTTATAATTATCAAATTGCCCTTGTTGAAAATAAATGATTCACAAGTTTTGTTTAAATTTACAACTTTCTTCTTATATTTACAATAATACAACAACAAATCACAACTTTACATTTTAATTCCTTATTTGCTGTTAGATTATTGCGAATATAAGAAGGAAAGTTGTAACTATTTAAACAAAACTTGTGAATCATTTATTTTAATAAGGGAAACTTGATAATTTATATAAATTCATTAATAACAGAAAAGTTTCTAGGAACTTCAAAAAAAATTATGGCATTTTGAGGGACTAAATTATCATTTTCCCTCTTGAAAATTACTAGCATCAATCCATTTCAAGCATCAAGCAACCATGGTCAACTAATTCAAACTCAATAAGCTTTGGCCATGAATTTATAAAAACTTATCAAGGTATAGATATACATTGGCGAAAGGTTCATACAAGTAGAGTTGGTAATTTGGGTCAAATTCAATAGGCCAACCTGAACCCGCTTGAAAAATTTAGGGCCAAGCTCGAACAAAATATTAATTTGTTATTGTTTCAGCCAATTCAAGCTGCTCGAATAGGCTCGAGAAAATTTGGGCCAAGCCCGACCGAGTTTGGGTTTGGCCTGAATAGCCAAATAAAAAAATAATTTTTTAAAAAATATATAAGACATGATAAATATTAATTAAATTTTTAATTTTATATAATTTTATATCAAAATACTATATATTTGAGTTTTTTAATATATTTATACTTTTAAAAAATAAAAATAGTTATATTTCATATTTTTATTATTTTTAGTCAATAAAATATCTCAAAATGATATTTAAAATATATTTTAATATTTTAAGACTCAATTTTTTTAAAAAAAATTGAGTCTTATACATCATTTGTGTATAAAACAATTAATTTTATATTTTTTATAAATTAAGATAATTAATTTTAAAATAAAAATAATTTTAAAAATAAAATTCAGGCATGAACAAATTCTCAACTCTATTACTAAATAAACATAATAAATAGGATAATACTCTTGAATAATTACTTGGTCATTGTCTATATGATACTTAGTTAAAAATTAAGAATAAATTAGAGTAAAAATTTCTTATATGTAAGAGTTAAACAATATACAAAGTTAAAAAAAGATTTGAAAAAAATAATATTTTACTCTAATTAAATAATTTTTTTATGTAATGTAATGATGTTTATATTCATAAAAATGAAAATTAAAATTTACCCAAAAGTTATTAAAAAACTTTAAACTAATCGGGACAATAATTTTAAGTTAGTAGTCTAATTATAATTAAATTTAAATCAACTTAATGATAATTAAAATAAAATAATTTAATTAAACATATATAAAATATTTATATATGACTATGATAAGAGCAATATTTAAACAATGAAAATATTAATTTACAAGTAAAGGAAATATTTATGAATAAATTACACATAATACAATAAAATAATAATAGAGCTACTTAAGTACAAAGTTGATAAATTATTTTTTATTTTATTTTTTTAAATTTAAAATAATATTTTATGCTTAATAGAATTATTTAAAAATTAGAATTTGTTCAAAAAATAAAAAAAAATATTTTTAAAAAGTTTTGGGTATTCAGGCCATCCGGAACAAGCTTGAAGTCTGAAGGTGTTAGGATCGGGTTTAGCTATATGAGCTTTTTAAAAAGAGTAAAATACTTCAAGTCAGAAATAAGCTCGGCCCAAATTGAGCCCGATCCAAATAAGCCTAACCTGCCTGAATTACTAGCTCTACATACAAGTAAGAAAGCATCTAAATGAATCAACATAATTTCTACAAATTCATGTTATTAAAATTCAATAATAGTAAGTGTCAACCAATCAGTGCTATGACGAGTTAAAAAAATGCTACTGTGGATTAAAATACTCTCTTGTCCCAATTTCTCTTGTAAATGAACTTCTTTGGGCTTCCCACATATATCAAAGCCTAAGAAAATTAAAAAAAACATAACTTTAGATTTTTGCACTTTACTCATGTTTTTGCTATTGGTCCCCTGTACTTCTTTTTCTCGGTGTTTTAGGTCTTTATATTTTTGTTTTTTAATATTTTAGATCCCTCTAATGTCTCTATACTTTGTTCATGTTCCAAAACTAACGAATAGGCTTATAACTCAATATCAAATAATCGCTTATATTGGGTATAATGGCAAAACATTTAGTTATTCATGTGACAATTGTACTCTTGTCTTCCAAATCATTCATAAAACAATGTTGACTCTGAATATATACTTAATTATTTCATTTTAATTAATTAAATGAGTTGTTACAGCATGCCAAAAATTTGGGTTTAAGTAAAAATGAAAATATAAGTTATGGTTATATAAATCTTGCTTGGATTGTAGGATTTAAAGCTTCGGTCTAGCTTGTAGGCTATATAAGGCCCTTTTTAAGCTCAATCCTAAGCTTATCAAAAACTTTGTTTGGCCTTAAGTTCATTTAAAATCTTAATAACAAAATTAAAGGAGATGGTTAAATAGACTTGAAGGACCAGGCACCAAATTGGCCGATAACCAATTAAATTCTATATAATTTAATCTAATTTACACTAATTAAATAAGTAAAACAATCTTAGCTATTAAATAAGTAACATTTAAATAATTTAATAAAATTAATATAAATTAGAAAAATTATATATAAGCCCCATGGAGCTGACTTATTTATAAAGAAGTTTCACAAAATTGAGAAACCACAACTATGTCCTTTGGGACTTGAATGTAATTTGAAATTGGAGTAAAAGAACAATAATGCTCCTATTAAATATATATAAATTATACTAGTTAAATAATTTACAACAGCTTTATTAGTATTATACAACTATAACTTTAACTTTTTATAATTGTAACTTCATATATCTAATAATTAAATTGATTAGTTTAACTATTGAATATATGGAGTTACAATTATAAAAAGTTAAAATTATAATTATAAATTACTCATAAAATGGTTGTAAACAATTAATATTAAATTTTGTTTGTAACATATGATTATTTAACTATTGAATATGTAAAGTTACAACTATAAAAAGTTAAAATTATAGTTGTAAATTGCTAATAAAATAGTTGTACATTAATTATAGGATATTATTGTACAATATTATTGTCTTTACAGCCTTATTTCAAATTACACTCAGATTCCAAGAGATTTGCTGCAGTATTCAAATTTGTAGGACTTCTTTGTAAACAATTCTACTCCATGGGATATATACATAATTTTCCCTATAAATTACGTTATTTATATTCATGCATATGCACCAATATTAAATGTATAATAAGTCACTTTATCAACCTCAAAAGCAACCTTTCAACCTGTACTCAAAGCCAAATTTGTTTTTCGATAATAAGTAGTCAAAGCTAAATTAATTGACACTTCTATTGTTTAAATCAATTTCATTTTGTCAATTACATTTTAAGTCAAGTATGATCGATGAAAGCTAAAAATCATATTACCAAATACTATTAAATTAATTTAGAAAATTTTAAATTATTTAATTAAAAATCTTTCAACAAATTAAAAAAACCAATGCATTGTCAAAGAAATAAATTAATTAATAGGTACGTTTGCCTAAAATAGCTTTACTTGGAAAATTTAAATTTTTATAATTAATTAATAAGAATGTAGTTTGAATCTATAATAGGTTACAATTAAATTAACAACGGTTAAATTTTTTGATAAAATAAATGATAAAGTGACTTAATTGCTTAGATGAAATATTAATAAATAATCTTAAACTTTCTTGCCATCGATTGGAATTTATGTAACGCTTGCAACTAAGAGTGAAAAAGGGCCAGCAAATTTATCTACCTATCAGGGACCTACTTATGGATATAAATCAACCACTAGACTCATACTTACAAATTAAAAGACTGTGACACACACTATTGTAAATAAAATAGTTTTCTTTAAAATTTATGCATAGAAGAAGCACTTTTGAAACTCTGAACTTCAGTGGATAAAAATATGATTTATATATGCTCTTTCCATTTAAAATCCTCATACCCTAAGCTTTGGGTTTGATGAATTAGCAATTGTTTTCTTCATCACTCCTCTCTTCAAATTTAACATGCCTATACCCCTTAGCACAAGCAATGTAGATAGTGAGATCTGCTACTGTCAATGTAGCCAAAAGAAAATAGAACTTGTCCAAGCGTCCCTTGTTAAGGTTTCTAGGGATCCATCCTGGCTTGCCATCTCTGTGAGAAATCTTCATAACAATAGCAACAATCAAACTGCTTGCATAGTTTCCTAGAGACATTGAAGTCATGTAAAGCGCACTTCCAAAACTCTTTAGTCTATCAGGTGCTTGCCCATTGAAGAATTCTAATTGACCAACATACATGAATACCTCTGAAGCTCCAATGAGCACATACTGTGGTATTTGCCAAAGATACTTAATGAACTTGACACTTCATTTCTGGCATTCTTTAGCCTAAAGTGCTCTACTAGCCCTACTGATAGGAGATGCGGAAGCAGAATCGTGCTAGTTTAGGGACAAAACCCTGAAACAACAAAAACACAAGAACAAAAAGAAAGGGACGAAATTTATGACGGAAATAAATAAAGGTATGAAGTAAACAATAGGATAATGATTAAGAAGATCCTCTAGAGCACCTGCCTCTAGGAACCTCAACCTTCGAAGACACCACAAGAGTTGATAACGCTCTTGATCACGTCTGTTTCTCACACGGGATGCCACCACAAAGCACTAAGGCTCACAAGAGTTATAAACTCTAAAAATGAATAATTTCATTCAACTTCTGTGTTGTTTACAATAGGGAGCATGCCTAATTTATATAGGCTCATAGAAAAGAATATTTCCTAAAATTAAAACCCTAATTTCCTAATACTAAAAGGAGAAATAATATAAAATAATGATAAAATATTCAACCACATAATTTAGGAGATGTGATCCTAAAATTATGGGATTACAAAATTTAGAAATTAATACTATAATTAATTCTAACCTTTGACTAGACTCAAAATAGAAAATCAAATCAAAGGACCATTAAAATAGGAAATAATTTAGGAGACAATCAAGGATCATAAAGGATTTAAAATCACGCCACCCTTGACTTCTTCACTAGGGTTTCATGCCTCTTTGCTTGCAAGAAGCTCAACTTGTAGTCTTCCTTGCATTGGGCTAAGGTCTGCATCTCTTGGGCTTGACTCTTCATGAGTTTGGATCTTAAATACGTTATACATGTATAGATGCTCTCCTTTGGGCTTGAAAGGAGTGCCCCAATGCTCTTCAAGCTCTTGAACTTCTTGCACAAGACTGGACAAGGCTTGCTTCATGGCTTTAGTTCGGGCTCTTGTCATTGGACCTCCAATATATTGTAATGGGTCTTTAGGTACGTTGGATTGGAAGTATTGGGCTCCTTCTATGTCATCATGCTCATGATTACCATCCTCAAGTTTCATTGCCAGTAATGCTGTGTCACCCATGCCATAAGGTCCATCATTCCCTCCCAGTTGGAAAGGATTCGTCCTTGAATCTGCAGAATCATATAAAGATAAATCAGAAACATTAAATGTGGCACTAACATTGCCATAAGAGCTAGGCAAATCAATCTTGTAAGCATTATCATTAATTCTTTCCAAAACTTAGAAAGGTCTATCTCCTCAAGCTTGAAGTTTGGACTTCCTTTGATTAGGAAATCTCTCTTTCCTTAAATGTAACCAAACCCAATCTCCAAGCTCAAAGATCACATGTCTCCTGCCTTTATTAGCTTGCTTGGCATATTGCTCATTCTTTCGCTCTATGTTTGCTTTAACCTTAGAATGTAAGTCCTGTACAAACTTAGCTTTAAAATGATTCATATGATCAGTCAAAGATTTACTATAAATCAGAATTTTATCAAAGTAAAGCACAACAAAATTGCCTTTAAACTTTCTAAAAACATGATTCATTAATGCCATAAAAGTACTATGAGCATTGGTCAAACCAAAAGGCATAACTAACCATTCATATAACCCAAATTTACTTTTAAAGGTAGTTTTCCATTCATCACCCTCTTTCATACGAATTTGATGATAACCACTTCTAAGATCAATTTTAGAAAAGATAGAAGCACCATGTAATTCATCAAGCATATCATCAAGTCTAGAGATAGGGTAACGATACTTTACAGTGATTTTGTTGATTTCTTTACAATCAACACACATCCTCCAAGATCTGTCTTTTTTTGGCACCAAGATAATAGGGACAGCACAAGGGCTAAGGTTCTCACGCACAAAGCCTTTCACCATCAATTCCTCTACTTGGCACTGGATCTCCTTAGTCTCTTTAAGGTTAGCCCTATAAGCAAGCTTGTTTGGAATAGTAGCTCCGGGCAAGAAATCTATCCTATGCTCAATTCCTCTTAAGGGAGGAAGTCTATCAAGAATTTCATCAGGGAATATATCTCTATAATCCTGCAACAAAGAGACAACACTAGAAGGCAAAGTGGGGTTAAAAGTATTAGTAGAAAAATATATATTCTTAGGAATTACAATAAGAGCTTGCTCACTCATCAAAGCCTCTTGAATCTTACTTTTCCCACACAATAATATTTTCTTTTCACTATTTTCCTTCACTCCCACTATTCTATTTTTTTTTCTTTTCTTACCTTCTCACCACTCTTTTTCCTCTCTTTTGATTGATTTTCAAGTAAAGTAATACTCTCTTTCTTTTCTCTCTTACTCATGCCACAATCAAGGAGATCTCTCCTTTGCTTGTAATCTTGAGTAATCTTTAGTTGATCTTCATAGACTTAGATGGGCCTAAGAGGATTTAATACAATAATCTTGCCTTTAAAAGGCACCTTGTAACAATTTCTAAAACCATCATGAGTAGCCTTACTATCAAATTGCCAAGGCCTACCTAATAACAAGTGTCCAGCAAGCATAGGGGCTACATCACATAATACATCACAAGTATAAACTCCCACAGAGAGAAAGTAATCAACACTTGCTTAGAAACCCTAATTTCAGCAGAATCATTCAACCATTGCAATTTGTGGGGCTTAGGGTATGGAATTAAAGGTAAAGATAATTTATTTACAAGTAAAGTGCTAGCGACGTTAGTGCAACTGCCACTATCAATTACCATGCTACACACTTTCTCTTTGATAAAGCATCTAGTGTGAAAAATATGCTTGCGTTGCTCATGTTCATCATCCTCCTTTGGTTGAATATTGAGAGCTCTTCTTGCCACTAAGATAGAGTCAACTACACTATTGCATTCAAGCTCATCATTTGATTCATGGGAGGTAGAATCATCATCAACATTATCAGCATCATCTTTATCACTTTCATGCACACTATCATAGCCACCATCATCTCTCAAGATCATAACCTTTTTATTGCTACAATCTTTCACCATGTGACCCATACCATGACATTTGAAACACTTAATAGGAGAAGTGTTAGATGAATAAGAAGAAGGTTTAGGGTTAGAAGTTTTACCCTGAACTTGGTCTTTATTTCTTCCTTGGCCTGGGATGTATCTTTGGCTTTGAAATCCTTCCATTTGGAAGTTATCTTGGAGTTTTCCAAGAGGGCTAATAGAAACTACTTTGCAAGATTTTAGATGCTGCCTTGTCACCCCCAAAGTGGCCTCCATAGTCAGAAGAATGGTAACATCTTAGAATTTCTTGTTGCTCACACTCTGGAACATACTTTCTAATCATTTGATTGGCACATTGGTGAAACAGATAGGGTTTCTTCCTAAAAATACAACTTAGAATCATGGAGAAACTTTTTCTTTTGATGAAACTTCAAATCAAAGGGCAAGATGCCACAAACAAGATAGTTGACAGTGTTTGCATACTACAGTGTTTAAATATTGTCAACCTTAAAGAGTTGCTCATCAGGAAAAGCTTTATCAATAACAACATTAGATTTAAGTTGAGCATTAGTACTCAACCTAGAAAGATGGTCCGCCACTTGATTCTCAGTACCCTTCCTATCAATAATCTCCAAGTCAAATTCTTGTAGAAGTAGTGCCCATCGAATTAACCTTGCTTTAGACTCCTTCTTATTGAATAAGTACTTCAAAGCTGAATGGTCGGTGTAAACTATCACCTTAGTACCCTCAAGGTATGTTTTAAACTTGGTAAAAGCAAACACCACTGCAAGAAGCTCTTTCTCAGTCATGGTGTGTAGTTTTCTTGAGCATCATCAAGTGTTCTGCTAGCATAGTAAATTGGGTGAAGCACTTTTTCTTTCTTTTGGTTGAGCATAGCACCTACAGCAAAGTCACTAGCATCACACATCACAATGAAAGGCAAACTCCAATCAGGAGCCATCATGATAGGCGTAGATACAAGTCTTTTCTTCAACTCTTCAAATGCTTTCAAGCATGAATCATTAAATTTAAATTCAACATCTTTCTCAAGAAGAGTGCAAAGAGGCTTGACTATTTTGGAGAAAGTCTTTAATGAAGCGGCAATAAAATCCCGCATGGCCAAGAAAACTTCTCACACCCTTAATATTAGTAGGTGGGGGAAGTTGCTCACTCACTGAAATTTTGGCTCTATCTACCTCCAAGCCATTTTTGGAGATTTTATAGCCAAGAAATATGCCTTCTTTAACCATGAAGTGGCATTTTTTCCAATTCAAGACCAAGTTGATCTCTTCACATCTTTTCAACACGTTGGCCAAGTTGATCAAGCACTCCTCATATGAATCTCCAAAAAACCGTAAAGTCATCCATAAGACTTTCATAGTTTGCTCAATCATATCAGAGAAAATTGCTATCATACACCTCTGAAAAGTGGCCGGTGCATTGCATAACCCAAAAGGCATGCGCTTGAAAGCAAAGTTCCATAAGGACACGTGAATGTCATTTTTTTCTTGATCCTCTGAAGCTATAACATTTGGTTATAGCCTGAATACCCATCAAGAAAGCAAAAGAATTCTCTTCCAGCTAATTTGTCAAGCATTTGATCAATAAAGGGAAAAGGAAACTGATCTTTCCTAGTAGCTGCATTTAGCTTTCAGTAATCCATACATACTCTCCATCCAGTAACAATGTGGGTAAGAATAGCTCATTATTGGTGTTAGCCACTACAGTCATGCCTCCTTTTTTTGGAACGCATTGAACTGGGCTCACCCAAGAGCTGTCAGAGATATGATAGACAATGCCCGCCTCAAGCCATTTTAAGATCTTCTTTTTCACAACTTCCTTCATAATAGGATTCAACCTTCTTTGATGTTCCACAGAAGTTTTATGATTGTCTTCAAGGAAAATCTTATGCATGCAAATTGAAGGGCTAATACCCTTTATGTCGACAATAGTTCACCCAATAGCTCTCTTGTGAGCTTTCAATACTTTCACAAGTTGCTCTTCTTATTGTTCATTCAAGTCAGCAGCAATAATCACTGGTAAAGTGTTGTTGGCTTCTAAATAGACATACCAAAGATGAGAAGGTAACGTCTTTAACTCAAGAGATGGTGGCTCTTCATAGAGGATTTCAAAAATAGTCTACCAAGAGAAGATAAATCTAGAGATTCAAATTGGACACGGTTCTAGGATAAACTGGTGATGCATTCATGATAGCCATACACTCTTCTCCATCTTAAGTCTTTAATTGAGCTCCTAGCAATAAGGCTTCCAAAAAATCATTAGGAATTTCCTCATTGAATTCTTTTGTGCAACTTGATCAAGCATATCAACAAAGAAGCATTGTTCAAGATCATTAGAAGATTTCATCAACTTGTGCATGTTAAAAGTGACTTGCTCATCATCCACCCTCATAGTAAGCTCACCTTTTTCAACATCAATCAAGGTTCTAGCGGTTGCCAAGAATGGTCTTCCTAAGATAATAGGAATATCACGATTCGCCTCACAATCAAGGATAATGAAATCAACCAGAAAAATGAATTTATCCACTTTTACAAGAACATCTTCAATAACACCATTTGGATAAGCCAAGCTTCTATCCGCTAATTGCAAAGTCACGGTTGTTGGTCTAGCTTCACCCAACTCCAATTTATTGAAAATAGAGAGAGGCATAAGATTGATACTGGTACTAAGATTACATAATGCCTTACCCAAAAATTTATTTCCAATATGACACGGAATTGAGAAGCTACCGAGATCCTTCAACTTTTGAGGTAGTTGCTTAATGATATTCGTACAACTCTTAGTTAGAGCAACCATCTCAAACTCATTGAACTTTCTCTTTTTAGAGAGCACATCTTTCATGAACTTAGCATATTTGGGCGTTTGCTCCAAAGCTTCCACAAAAAGAATGTTGATATGCAAGTGCTTGAACATATCAAGAAACTTTTTGAATTAGTCATCTTCTTGTTGCTTTCTAAGCCTTCGAGGAAAAGGTGGTGGAGGCACATATTTTGGCTTGGCCTCTTGTTGCTTTTCTCATCACCAACCTTTTTGGCTTAATCTTCATTCTTTTTCTCTTTTTGATTATTCTTCGAGTTGTCACACTCTTCAACCACAATTTCTTCATTAATCACTTTATTATCAATAACCACCTTAGTAGCACCATTACTTACACCACTTGCACCTGGCATAAGAATTTGGGTAATTGCATCCCATATCTCAAAGTGATTGCTTTACACTCCTCCTTACCATCCCTTTTAGGATTTAGAATTGTGTCACTAAGGAGGTTGCTTCTTGACATGGCATTCATTTGTGAAGCCCATTGCCCCATTTACACTTCAAGATTCTTAATTGCGGTATCATGAAGAGTAAGAGTTGCCTTAGTTTCAACTCTTGCAGACTCTTAATTACACAAGATTTGTGCTAACATATTTTCCATTCTAGAATCCTCTTCCTTAACCGGCGTTGGCTTTGGTGGAGCTTGAAAACCCGGAGGGTGAATTGGCTTAACATTGGAAGATGAGGTTGATTTGAAGAATTCTCTTGAATACATGAAAATTAGGATGATTCCTCCATCCTAAGTTGTATGTTTAAGAGTAAGGGTTGTTGTAAGGGTTTTGAAACTTGCCCATATAGTTGACAGACTCAGTGGTCATATAAAGAGGACATTGATCGGGCATATGAATATCATTGCATTGATTGCACACAGTTGGAATGGCTTGGATAGCATGCACATTATGAGAATTTCTCTTTTGCATTTGAGATTCCAACACATCAAAACGCTTGTTCATTGCATTCAAGATGGATACAATTTGGGAAGAAGAATCATCTTTAGCACTAGTCACGAATCATCTTTAGCACTAGTCACCATTGTATTCCTTCTATCCATGTTTTGATGTTGTTCGCAGACAATTGATCTAAGAGGCGAAAAAATTTTATTAACAGGCACATTTTAATATCCCCCATTTGTGATAGAATCAACCATGGTCTTAGAAGATGGATTCAAACGATTACAGAAAAATCTGAATCACTACCTATTTGTCCACCCTATGATTAAGGCATTTCTTCATCAACATCTTATATCTCTCCCAAGTTACATAGAGATGCTCATCTGGATATTTCTTAAAGCTAAGAAAGTCATCTCTTGCTTCCACCGTTTTATCATCAGAGAAGAATCGAGCTCTAAACTTGTTCTCATGATCCTCCTATAAATCAATAAAACCTTTGAGAAGATTATTGAACCATTCTTTAGCCTTATCTTGTAGAGTAATTGGAAATAACTGCAAGCGCAAGACATCTTTAGGCACCCTGTTTTGTCTGAAAGAATTACATACTTCCACAAAAGACATCAAGTGCTTGTTAGTATCTCATTGAATAGATCATGAAACACGCAGCATTCATTTAAAGCATTATGATCATGGCAGGCTTGATTTCAAAAGTATGTGCTTAAAACTCCGGCATTTGAATACAAGATTGAGTACCCCTCAGATTCTGATTAGCAAAGTCATTGACTGAGGCGGTGTCATACTGATCTTCTGCCATGTTTCCCGATTGAGTTTCAGGAGTTCTTTCAGAATTAGGAGACTTGGCTTCTTCAAAGATTGTCAATCCTTCAAGTATTACTTTCAATCCTTCTGGGCCTATGGTTTGCATATGCCAAATGGGTACCTGAAGAAGAAACAACCCAAGAAGTATCAAACTAAAACAAAATCACTAAACAAAGACAAATAAAAATCTAGAACTAATATCTACAAAGCTCAAGCGAAATCTAATATCACTAGTCTAAGGTTGATCAAAATATTTTCAAAAGCAAATCCCCCGGCAACAGCACCAAAAAACTTATTGCTCACCACAAGTGCACAGTTTGTAACAAGTAATATAAAATGAGTAGAGTATTGTTCCCTCGAGGATTTGTTTAAAAAATTATAATCAAATAAAAGATTAAGTAAATTTGATCAAGTTGAGCTACACATAATTAGGTGAAAAATTTTGCAAAATGAAACTAACACTAGAAAATAAAGAAAAGTAAAGTGATTCACAAACTTCAAACACAATTTAGAACTTAGATTATTTATCCCCTTACATTTCATAACATCAAAATTACCTCCTCTCATAAATGCTTTTAATGAAAATAAGTGCTAACTTAGGGTTCAAAATACTTGGACAAGCTCTCTCAATCATGAACAAGTATTTAGTTAAATTATTGCTCAATCTCTTGTTACAATTAAAACTCAATTTTGAATACCAACCCTAATGTGGCTATGCAAGCTAGCACGTATATTCTATCTTACTAGCAAAATCATCCATTCAACATGCAAATATTAATTTCTTACACATTTTACTCAAATTCTACCCTCAACCTAGCCCTCTCAAGCAATTTTACTCAATTCTACCCTCAACCTAGCCCTCTCAAGCGTCAATTAAGTGAACCCAATATTTAAATGGTGGCCATCAGTAGAAGCATTAAAAAAAGAGTAAAATAAACACATATATATCAGTAATCACAAAAAGAGAGGAGAAATATAGTGTTTAATCCATACAAGGGTTTTAAATAATCTAGAACAAAAGATTTAGCTACTCATAATCATCCACAAGTTACAAATATACAAATAAGTGAACCCATTTTTAGATTACAAGAGAGGAAAGGAAAAGGAATAGAAAAACTGAAGAAAATAAGCTCCAAATATCTCAAAGCTTCAATCTCTTAATCTCAACTCTTCCAATGCTCAAACCCTGGCACAACCAAGCTCCAAATATGTTTAAAAGTTTAAAGAATTGTTCAAGGTCGAGTCTCTCATCTTATTGTATCCTAGCCAACTAATTTCTAATAATGAAACGCAGCGTTTCTCTGACAGCGGCGAAAGTTGCGAATGAAAGTCATGACTTTGGGATGACTTTGACAATTTTGTACTATTTTTACAACTAATGAGGATCACTCATTTGCTCTTGATTCTTCATTAAAAGCTTCCAAAAACATCCACAAAGCTCAGAAATGCTTCTAATAAAAAATTCAATCAAAATAACATAAAATTAGGCTAAAAATATCAAATTAAAGTCAAGAACACAAGCCCAAAACAAAATGCACATTTTTTTTAAATTGGGCAATAAAAACATATACAATTGAACTAAAATGAATTAGAATCTAAAAAAAAATGTGATGAAATACATGAACTTCTAGAGGTTAACACTAACCAAACGAGGCATGAAGCCACGAAATCAAACGCAGGTGTTAAACTAGCTAGTTATTAACCATGGCATGCCAAGGGCTAATGAAACTATCGTTAGTAACCAGTGTTCTGTATAAAACCCTTCCATATCTTTTTTAAACATGTGAGAAAATTAGCACTATTAAATATAATTTTATTTTTGAAATCAAACTTGCATGAATAGTTCTTAAGCATCAAAACTTGCCAGAATAAATTTCATATCCAAAGCTCAAACTTGCATTTATTGAAAACCAAATTATCATTTAATGTTTAGTGAAAATTATTTTATCAATCTTGAAAATATATTTCATAAGAGCAAACCATCATATGTCATAATATAAATATTCTTCACCATTGTCTTATAACTTAAGAATGAAGAAATTTAATAATAAAGTATCCACTAATCAACTTCCTTATCATTAGAATAATCTATATAAAAATATAAAATTTCAATAAGAAAAATAGTTGAAAATTTAGTTGAAATGATATCCACTTACCTAAAATTTTCTCAGTATACAATGTTCTCTTCTTATCATATTAATCGATTTTCCTCCTTCCAAACTTCCTATAGAATATATTAAGGTCTAATAAACTTCTAACCATACTCAAAAACTCTCTTCCAACATTAAATCCCTCCTTTCTTATATATACAATGAAATAAGTTTAAAAATTTTAAAACCTAGATTTACACAAAGTTCCCCATAGACATAACTAATTTTTCAATCTACTCAAAAGAACTGGTATATTGAAACCTCTTATCATATAATTTATCAAAAACTAATTTTAAAATTAAATTCCTTTGCAATGGTTCAAATAATTTCATAAATTAATAACACATACATTAGCATACTTTTCATAGGAACCAATGAAATTCAAAAAAATGCAAACAAAATCAAGCAAAACACTTATTAAACATTTTATCGAACATCTTATGAGCATTAATCATTAAGTTTAATTATTCGTTTCCTTTTTAAATTCACCTCTCTAAAATCATCATCGTCATCTTCTTTTCTTCATATTTTGTTTGCCAAATTTCATTTCCAGACAACAATCAGTTCAATTAAAAAACAATAACTATTCTTCCTCCATCATACATGATCAATATCTTAATTAAAAGAAAGAAAATTCCAGATTTCAACAAACCCACACAATCACACACGAACAGAGACTAAACGATGAAAGGAAGAGAGGTGAGGTTTACTCACCGGCAGAGCAAATGAGGCTGGACTAAGGAGAGGGATAAATCAATGTTTAAGAAGTCAATGTTTAAGAAGTAGTCCAAACTCACAATGAGCTCACACACACAATCCAGTGCCAGGTAGAAAAAAGGAGAATATCGAGGCTCTCACCAGCCACACATGCAAGTTGTGGATGCAAAACAGGGGAGAATAATCGGGTCTTAGTTCAGAAGATTAAAGACTGAGCAATGGTGAAGCATGCCTAAGCACTTGTCGGCAGTGGTCTGAACCACGATCAAGGTTGGAGAGGACACAGAAGAGTTTCGATCTCGGACCCTTTCTGCAGCTCAAAACAAGTTCAAAGAAAGAGGAAAAGGAGAAATTGTGGTTTGAAGCCCATGTAGCAGTGGCTGGAATTCTCTCTCACAGACACGTCGACAGCACTTGGAGATGGTGGGGGAGGAAGGAGAAGACGGGAGAAAATGGGTTGAGTTCTAGACTTCTCTACTTCCAGAACATGATCAGGAAAAAAAAGAAGAGAATAAAAAAAAAATACCTGAGCACTCTCTCCCTCTTCTGACACACAGCACCAACTGGAAGGAGCGAGTCAAATAAAAAGCTGATGGAGAAAAATTATAAAACAAGAACCCATACTAGCTAGGAAAAATGTTAAAAGAAGAACCTGTCAAATTTTTATTATTATAATATTTTTAAAATAAAATGTAAGAACTCTTTTAATACTTTTCTATATAAATAAAAATAAACTAATATTTGATTAAAATAAAGTTCAAATTTAAACTTTCATATATATATAATTAATATAAATTTATTAAATCATTACTCTTTATTTATTAAAAAAAATTATAATAAATAAAGAAATAAATATTAATTAAAAGAAAATTTATTTAATTAAAAATTTAGAATCATTACCCTAAAAGAAAGAGGAAGTCGATGCGCCAAACAACATGAACGGAGGTGGGAGGTTTCAGCGCACCTATAGTCACGGGTGACAGCATCGAGGATGAAAGATTAAGGGAGAATGAAGGGGAAAATGGGAGATGAAACTTCTGGATCCCAAATCTCTTTTCTCTACAGATGGAAAACACACACAAGCCGAACAGAATAAAGGAGAGAGAGAGAAAAATCTATTGGATTTATATTATTATTTATCTGGTAATAGGCATTTATGTAATTTCACAATGCTACAATAAAATAAAATATCTGCTTGACACCCTAGATTTGAGCTCAAAACTGACAACTAAAAACTCAAAACAAATTCTACTAAGTTACTAGTTCACGTTGTTGTAACCATCCAAAATTTTAATTAAAAAAAAGTGAAAATATTTTATCCTTAATTTTATAATTTATTAATTTTTTTAGGCTATTACAAATCAAACGTCAATTTAAATCAATAAGACTAGTAAATTTTATCCATAATATAATTATGAAATTACACAAATGCTATCTATCATCTAATTGTTTAAAATACGTATAAATCATAAAAATATAAACGTTTGCATTAATAATGAAATTCAATTAAATACATTTAGAAACTTATAAATGAATAACAAATTTTACTTTAATTTAGGAGAGTTTGATCAGAATGAATAATAAGCGTAGACACACAATCCATAAAAATAAATAATCAATTAAATGCAACTTAAGGCCACGAAATAATCAAGTGTGGTTAGAAGCCATGAAACAAGCATGACATAGGCCACGAAATAATCTAGAGTGAGAACAATGCTCACAAATATCCATCCCTTCGTTCCACGTGTGTTAACCCGCACACGGAGCTAGCACTTCCTACAAGCATCCTGCTAATTAGGTGAACCATGGCACACTAAGGGCTAACGAAATTGTCATTAACATCCAACATTCTGAACTCAATCCCCTTTAGTAAAATCAAGCATGCATGGAGTAAGAAAATAGATTCAAAATCTTCTCTAACAAGTAACATCCACTATCGTTTTTTATTGTCTGAATGTATTACTAATTTTTCCATACACAAGTTATTGCAATAAAATTTTATATCAACGTAGGATTAAATAATAAGCTGTTTGAGAGAATACTAAGTTGTCATATATTTGCTTCAATCATTGCTTGTCAACACTATAAATCTTTAGAAGATTGACATGTGTTCATAAACAAAACAATTATTAGAAAGAATAAGATTAACAAGAAATTTGTAAAATTTTATAAAGAAATATAATTTTTTAAATAATTGAATTTTATAAACATGCTACCAGAAGTTGATTTGGATACCTACTCACTTGAAGGTTTCAAAAACCTTATATTTAGACTTCCTCAATTTTTTACTTATTCCAATGTTGCTCCAAATTAATCTATCATGTAAACCAACATATTTTATGTCATTATGAAATTTTTTTTCTATAAATAACATCTAAATTAATATTTAAGCTCTTCAATAACCCTTTTAAATTTCTTGTTAACCCCTTAACTCTTGTCGAACCAACCAATAACTTTTATCAAGTAATTTAAGAATACTTGGCAATATTTCATTTTAACCACCAATATAACTCTTATTCTAAACTTAACAAAATCTTAATTACTCTTTCATCTAATAATTCCTCTCTAGGTATTGCATAATTTCAATAAGTAGATCAAGTTACACATTACATGAAGACATATAATTTCTCAATTTGCCTGTATAATTCTTCTAGGTCCTACTATAAAATTTAATAATTTTATTTTCATCAATTTCTTCTTTCAATCATCCCTACAAGTGTTATAAAAACATTTATAATTAACTAAAATGTATGACAAGCATCCAAGAAAGTGTCAATAATTTCCAATGTCCAGTTTTTACCAAATTTTTTTCAGCCTGGCATACTAAAATAATAGTATCCAATCGTATCCAATCTTTACCAACACAAACACTTAGCCTTACTACATATTGAAAAACAGAGCACCACCTTCGGCAGTGGAGGAAAGAGAATGAATCACGTTGCTAATGCAATTGAAGGAATAGAAGGAAAAATCAGTGTTTTACCTCTACCAAAGAGCGCCTATAACTGCCATGCACAGAACTCACGGACCACCCAAAGACTAATCTAAGCGCCTCCACCCAGCTCTCCAAAAGGAGAAGAGACGGAGCAGAAACCATAGACCGGAAAATAGGAAGAAAGATCTTAAGCTTTCATTACACAAGGACGTTCAGCAGGTGAGGAATAAGAAAAACGAAGTCTAGTTGCCCACTTACCGCCAATAGCCACCACATTACCGAGAAAACCCACAAAAAAACTTTAATCTCCTTCCTCACCGTGACAGACGAACTAGAACAGAAAAAAAAAAAAAAGGTGGCAACGACTACACAGACCGATGGCAAGAAAAGCAGTAGAGTATTATGCACCTCACGATGACACAGAACAGCAGCGATAGTAGGGAAAGAGAATCTGCAACTCAGCTCCCACAGTGGCTGGCAACGAGAACAACGAGGACGATAATAATTGAAGCAACAGCATCAACAAACATGCTCAGTCGACAGCGAGGTAATGATATTGATAAGAGCTAGACAAAAGAACCGACTATAAAGATCTAGAGAAGTGTATCAGGGCAGTGGAAAAAGAAAGCGCGATGCTGTTTTTCTTTCATTCCAGCGAAGAGGAAATCTAATATAGGGATTTTTTTTTGGAAAAATTACAAGAAAGAACATGGAAAAAATCACAACAATGGGTACACAAAAATTTCCAAAAGAGCACAGAATTTTTATATAATTTAAAACTAAACCTTTGCTCAAAAAAATTTAGACACCCGACCCTTGTGAAAATTTTTAACATGATTTTTTATAAATTGTCTGATTGCTATAAAACTTATTTAAATAAAATATTTATTAGAAAAAAAATTTCTTCAATTTAAAATTTATGGTCATTATAATTTCTCTTTCCCATCTTGCACCAATTCAAAAAATTATTTGGTCCCTTCATTCATCCTTTAATTTTGATTTTGTGATGAATCCTCAACTTGCATTGAAGTTTCATTTTCTTCTTGCACACCAAAAGCATCACAAATTAATTCATGAATATTATCACTAGCCTCATTGCCTTGTTCTCTATTTCCTACATTAATTGGACCATTAGAAGACACGTTTTTCACCATGTAAAATCCAACATATATATCTGAAAGGGAATGATTTAGCAAATAAATGATTCCGAACCTCCTCTCAAACATTCCATTTTCTAAAATTATACTTAGGGTAATGACAAATTATTTTACCCTCAACACCACTATTTGCAAAAGCAAAATCTAAAAATCCTTCCAAACCATTCATATATTCTCTTCTATTGCAAAGAATAGATATTTAAGATTTATCCATTTTTTATATAAAATAAAAAGAATTTACAATTTATCATATTTAAGCATACAATTTCAACATATTTTTATTATTTAAAACAATATAAACAACTTAAATAAAAATCTCAACATGCATATCATAAATTTAAGCAGAGCTTAACTTAAACATTAATGTAACATTTAAATTATTCTATATAGAAAATAAAAATTTGTAAAAAAAATTTTAAGCCTAACAAAATACTACTATGTAAATTTACTAAAAAAAAAAAAGACTTTTGACGGCGACAAAAAGTCACTACCAAAAGTTTAAAAGTCACCATTAAAAATTTTTAACAGTGATTTTTTGCCGTTTAAAGGTTATTGCTATAATAATCGTAGCTAATAATTTTTTATGGTGACAAATATTGTCGTCGCCAAAAGTATATTGTCGTCGCTAATGGCTTTTGTTGTTAAAAGTATTTTTGGTGGCAATACATTAAAAAGATTTTTAGTGGCAATATTTATTGCCACCAAAACTTTTTTTAAAAAAATAATAATTTATTTTATGTCACATCACTTTGTCATGTGATGTCACGTCATCTGCCATATATGTGACAAATGATGTCACATCACTTACCATCTTTTGCTAGTCACAAGCCACGTGTTTGATAGATGATGCCACATCACTCTGTCACTTCATGCCATGTCACACACCACATGCACACCTCCTCAAGCCACTTTATGTGTTGCGCCACTATCTCGTGGTAGTCACTTGACACGTGTATGCCTCCTTAAGCCACCTCATGTGCCACATTATTATCACGCGTCACATCACATATTTTTTATAAAATATGACAAAATAAAGATTTGAACCCTTGACATTTTCCACCTCTAAGCTTTAAGCCTTCTTTTTTTATTAATTGAACTGAAATGTATTTACAGTTATCATATGCAAAATTAAATATAAGTTATGTAATTGCGTATATATATATCAAATAATATATTATTAAAAGATATACATATGTTATATTTTATTTTCAATTATTAATATGACAAAATGATTTATATGAATATTTAAATTATAATTTTAATAAAATATTATTATTTAGTAGTAAATATTATTTTCGTTAGGAAGATGAATACTAATAACTTTTACAATATATAATAATTACAAGAATCTCATATGTGATCAACCTAGTTAGCATCTAATCATCTTAAACCTCATAGCAAGGTGGATCTAAATAGTTATTCATATTATTTTTAGTAATAATTAATTATAAAAATGTTATTAGTAACTTCTTTTTTATAACAATGGAAACTTAATATACTAGGAGGAATTACATGGAATCCTTGTCTAAAAGTCATGAGAGCTCATTAGAAGAAGTAGATACTATATGTATATTAAGCTAAGCATCAAGTGCGCAATATGCTAAGTAGTCTATATTATCATTTGCATCTCATGATATTTGTACAACTTTAACATTCCAATACCATTTATGTATTTGTGTATAAGTAATGATTTATGTATAACTTAACTTAATTATAATTGAAAGTAATAACCCATCAAGATTTTAATTTATCATATTAAAATACTAGCTTGATAACATAATTCTTAAAAAAAATATGACCTGTATAAATCTAAAAAAATCATGAATAATACAATTAAAAATAATTTAATAATTTAAAAAAATACGAGCTATATATGTCTAAAAAAGATTTTATTAATTTAAATTTTGAAAAAATAATTATACTTTTATAAATTATTTCATATAATTTAAAATTATACTTAATTTTATAAAAAAATTATTTTTAATTTTTAAATTATTTTTTATAAAAATATTTTTGGTGGCTACAAATATTGATGCCAAAAGTGGATTATATAATTTTTTTAAATTTTTAAATTTTTTTAAAAATGTTTTTAGGGGTGACAAACGTTGCCACCAAAAGTAAATTATATAAATTATTTTTAATTTTTAAATTTTTTTATAAAAATATTTTTGGTAGCAACAAAGTAGACTTTTGGCGACGATATTTAATTGTCACAATCAAAAATATATTTTTGATGGTAACTTTTAATGGTGATAATTTATTGCTGCCAAAAATTCAGTAACAATTAAATATCGCTGTCAAAAGTCATTATTTTTACAGTGATTCATGTCATATTTTATCCTAAAAATTAAATATTTCATTTTTAATTCATTTTATTCATAGATATTAAATGCATATTAAAAACAAATTAATAAATGTCCTTCATAAGATGTTATATAATTAAAAAAATGAAGTATAACATGAAATAAAAAATAAATTACGTGGAGTGTGCAACGAAATGCCAAATTTAAAATGACTTAGAGTAATACCCTGAAAATATATAATAAAATAAATTAAATACAAAAAGAAAAAGAAAATAAATAAAAAAAATGGAAAAAATATAGAACATGCGTACCAAAAATTAACACAAACGTGTAGGTGAAAATTACGTGATGGAGAGGGGGCATGAATAGAATGGCCATGAGCCACGATTTGGCGATGACCATGTCATATTTCATCCTAAAAATTAAATTTTGCCAAAATCGTGGCTCATCAGCCATGATTTTTTTAGAATCAGTGGCTAGGTTTCTGACAAAACCATGACGAGCCACTGTTTTGCCAAAAAATCGTAGCTTGTGAGGTTTTGTCAGAAATTGTGGCTTCTTTTTTGACAAAACCATTTTAGCCATGTCTTTTTGGAAAACCGCTGCTTAATGAGCCACGGGCTTTAATTAATTTTTGAAGGAAAAAAATAATAGCGACCGTTTTTTTTGGCAAAAAGGTGGGTTCAACCACAGTTTAACAAAAATAGTGCCAATAATCAGTTACTATTGCAGTGTTTTTTATAGTGATGCAACAAAAGGGTAGAAAAATAAGACTCTTTTGATCTCATCAAATTCGATCTCCAGACCAAATAAAAGAAGCTAATGCACACCTCCACTAAACTAACAGTTCTTATTATCATAATTATTTCAAACATTAATAAAAATACATTTCAAAAAAAATATTATATATTTATTTTTTATTTTATTTATCAAGGTTATTACAAATCTCATTACCACAAAAAAAAGTATTTACATGCTTTTATAAAGTTGTGGAGTGAAAATATTAATAGTGTTGCTTTAGGTATTAAGGAATCTTAGAATGAAAGTTTTAGGAAAGCAACCTATTTGAAGTAAGTTGTAATAAGTGAGAGTGCACTAGATAAGTGAATAACGTCTTAACTGATTTATTCAAAAATTTTTTTTCTAAAATATTATATTTTTTTTAGACTATTTTAATAACAACTTTGTTAAGTATGGGATATTTTGTAATTTAAATTTCTTTATATTTTTAATTAATTAATTAATTTATTTTGTAAATGCAAGCAATTTACTTTTCTTAAAATTTTTATAAACAAACTACTTTTCATAAATAATTTTTTTTACGAGCTCTGCAACTTTTATCTGTTTGATATTAACGTGATAGTTAAAATATGAAATCCGATTACATGTTATCTTTACATGAAGACTTTTTTTATTTGAATTATGCACTCATGTCATGTTAAATGACTAATTCATGCTTATTTTATTTATATTTTTTTTCCTTTATTTCCTTTAATTTTAATACAACACGTTATTCACTGAAAAAAAATATTTTTGACTTTAGATGGTATCAAATTTATATTTTGAGGTGTTCATTAAGGAATTTTATTGCTGAATTAAAGTGGAACGATTATTTCAATTAAAACTCAATTTGATGTATATTTGAACTTTGTATTTTTGTTTAAGCCTGATCCTAAGTGTTTCATGTAAACTATAGGTAGGATCCTCATCCTTTTTTTAAAATTGTATATTTAACTTGATATTGTAAATTACTATTGTAAAAAATTTTAGAGGTCTTATTTTTAGAAGGGGTTTTGCTGAATTTCTTTGTAAGTTTATGATTTTTAGTTTCAATGGAAAGTATGGTAAGAATTTTTAATTATCCTATTAATGTATCCAAATTATTAATTTAAGAGCTTCTCTTATCCGGGCTTAAGGGATATAAGATTTGTGTGCATATCTTGTGCCAGTCATACTCAATTTTTGGGCTGTGACGGAGACCCAAAAGAAGGACACTCAACGATAGCGTTTTCCAGCTACTTCTGTTAGGCTCTCAACCTTGGATCTCTCTTTTCCAACACAATTTGGGGTTATTTTGAGAACGGGGCTTTGTGGACTCCAGGGTTTTGGACTTCCGCAGGAGATTTTGGGCTTTAGCAGGATCTTCTGTTCTGGGCTTGATCTTGTAATTCCTTTGTGGCGCTACGAGGTACAGGTACTTTAAACCGGGAGGGAATCCTCTTCCTGGATTTTGCCGAGTTTTTTAAAGTCGAAGAACATTCCAATGGAGGGAGAAAGATACTACACACTCAAGGATTTAGGTATGCAGAACTTATTATAGTTCCTCATCATGTTACGTTTATGAGAACGAGAAATTTATATTTATTTATGTATAGATATGCATGTTTGTTTGCGATATATAGACATCTTTAAAACATATACGTGCGCGCCTTTTCTACTGTTTTTGTTGTTTGTCATACATTTTGTCTTGTTTTCTTCAAACAAGTTGGATTATTGGCCAAAAACGATGGAAGAATCATAGCTGAACATATTCTTCAACATCACACAATCATGAATCATGTGACTAATAAACTGTGGCAGATTCGAGGGACTACAAAGAAATATATTTGGTCTTCAATTTGCTGCATTAAAGGCCCACATGGTGTTAGTGTACATGTTGAGGGTGTAAATGAAGCCCTAATAATTCATATTCAAGCTCAAATGCATGCCTTTACATCACGTGAAAGTTTGAGCATGTGTGTAATAACTTAAAGTTTTAAGAAAAATAAAATAAAGTAATAATAATTACATTAATTAAATTAAAATGTATGGTGAGGTTTTTAAATGTATTTTTATTAATTTTTGTGACGTTACAAGAGGTATATGTTGTCCTTGGGATTTAGATTTTTTAGTTGACTCATTGTTAGTTGAAATCATATCCACGGATTTGATACTATATTTGCTGGTACTGCTTAGTTAACTTTTAGAAAATTATTGCAGGGTGCGTGTTCATATATTCTTTATGTTTTCTGCCGATTTTATGTGGCTGTGACATGTATTGGACTATGATCTTCTAGCATTATATTAATTGATAATTTTTATTGTTATTAGTTTAATATCTTAATAAGCCATTCCTCACCTCCGAATTCGTAAGGGTGGTTCAATTATTGTTGAGTTAATTAGTGTTCAATTAAATGCAATGGGAAATTAGTACAGTTGGAGGGCAAGGAAAAAAAAAAGTTACTTGTTGCCCATGCACCATTATTTGCGTGCATTTTTCACTTTTCTTTTCTAACCATTTGTGCTTTTAGATTTTTAAAGTAACTTTTTGGGAGAAAAATTTGACCATTCCTTGATCTCATATCAATATTCTTCTTAGGCTTTTCCTTTACATGTAACGTGGCTTGGTGCATTTTGGCCGTCACTTGTATTTTTGACTCTTCCTATAGTCTATTTGGGTGGATATGACAAAGAGGACAAGGACACAAGAGCTGATGATTCGGCAGCTCCAAAAAACTGGGCCCCTATCCCAATGTTACAAAACTGGGAAAGGGCTTTTGGTTATTTTCTCTCACCAATTTTTATTAAGAAAAAATTAATCTTTTAATTTTTTAATTTTTAAATCACTCGTAATTCAATCTTTTAACTATGATTCAATATAACTCAATCTCTCAATTATAACTCGCCCATAACTCAATCCCTCAACTTTTAAATCACTTATAAATTAGTCCCTTAACTTTTAATAATTTTTTTCATGTTACTTTATATCTCACATCAATAAAAAAGAGGAAGGTATTTTAAAATAATATATGAATATTTTTTATCCCTCTTATTTGACAAAATTTTTTTAAAAAATTTAAAAATAAGGACCGAGTTATATGTGAATTAAAAATTGAGGGGTTGAATCACAGTGAATTATAGTTGAGGAATTGAGTCGCAGCTGATCATAGTCGAGTGATTGAGTTATAAATGAGTTAAAAAATTAAAGGATTAAAAGATGAATTTTTTTTTTTATTAATTAATCTTCTTCCTCTCCTCGATTAAAAGATGAATTTTTTCTTTTATTAATTAATCTTCTTCCTCTCCTCTTACATTCGGTGGCTTCAGAGAGAGAGAGAGAGAGAGAGAGAGAGAGAGAGTGAAAACGCGTCTTGCTCCACTGCCTTTCTCCTCTTCGCTGTCGTTCTTCATTCGTCTCCCACCGCTGCGGACTTGTCTATTACCCTTTCCCTCTGTGGTTCGTTTGTTTCTGCAGCGTTGGATGGTTGAGTCTCTTCCCCTGTTTCCTTTTGGTTTCACGGTTGATGAAGATAAACGTGCGGGAGTGTTCAGCGTTCATCTCTTCTTCCTCCTCTCCGTTCATCTATTGCCAGCAACTTTGGAAATCATCGTCCGTCTACCGCTGTGATTGATTGTTCCGTAAGCTTGTGGTCTTCCTCCTCCATTCTTATTATTGCTGATTTTTTCCTCTGTCGTTCATGTCGTACTGTGGCTGTTTCTATTTCCTTCTCCTTCATTCCTTCTGTGTGCTACCGGTGGGTACGCAGGTGCTGTTTCCATTGCTATAGGTGATTCAATTTGCTGGTTCTTCCTCCTTCCCCTGCTCCGCCACCGGTCTGTTCTGCTTTTCTTGGTCTCGCGTCATCCCTGTTCAAGAGTAGGTGCAGAAATTTCAGCTCCCTTCCTTTGTTTCTACATTGGGGTTCTTGGTGAGTTGAACCCCATCTCCCTTCTCTCCTTGCAATAGATATGTGCGTGTGTGTTTTGATTGACTTGTTATGGAATTGATTCTTGATGGGAATTTGCTTACGTTGAAGTAAAAAGATTTGGGATGCCTAAATATATATATATATATATATATTGAAGTATTGATAATGTATATTTGGGAAGACATTTTGAAGAGGAAATAATTTTGCATTATAGTTATTGAAGCACATAATGTATTTGCTAAAATGTTTAAAAGATGAGTTTGGTTGGAATGGAATAAATTAAGCATATTCATTATATGAATAACTGAAATTTGGATTTAGATTATTTAATCTTCATGTTGGAAACTTAGAAGGGTATGAATATAACTAATAGATATATATATATATATATATATCCATCATGGTGGAAAGTTTGGGCTATTAAAGTGAACTTGATGCTTGTATTAAAAAAAATTAAAAGAAAAGGAAAAAACAGGTAGATTTCTTTTAGATTTGATAATATTAAGACAAACGATTAATTATGGTGATATATATTAGTGGTTAAATTTCATTGTTGCTTTGTACATGAGAAAATTGGGTTAAGCTATATTTTTTTTTTAAATTTGTTTTGGACTTTGAATTGCGAATGTGTTCTTTAAGTTGTTGATTAATTGCCTCAAATATTTTAATAAGTTTGTGTTGAGGTTATGAAGTTTTGTAAGTGTAAGAAAAAGGACACTTTACATGTTTCGGATAAATTGGATTCATGAAGAATTATTGAAGAACCTCGGTGATAAATTATGTATTGGTTATAAAGGGAAGATGGTATGAGTGCAATATAAGGATATCATTGTGAGCTAGAAAAAGAAATAAGATTTCTTTAAATATAGTTATAGGGTCAATGACAAATATTGATTGAAGAATTTTTGATAAGTTCTAGACAAGATAATGGGTTAATAAATTTTTTGTAGTATATGAAATAGATTTATTGTTAAATAAAGTTATTTACTCTTCTTGTCTAGATAATAGTAGAGCCGATAATTTGAACCAAGCTCGACGGGCCAATCCAAATTTCCTTAAAAAATTTAGGGCCAAGTCCCAAAAAAAATTAATTTTTTATTGTTCGAGCGTATTCGGGCCACCCGAATAGGCTCGAGGAAATTCAGGCCAAGCCCGATTGGGTTTGGGCTTGGCCCAAATACCCGAATAAAAAAATAAATTTTTAAAAATATATAAAATATGATAAATATTAATTATTTTTTTAAGTTTTATATCATTTTATACCAAAATACTATATATATGAGTGTTTTAATATATTTATTTTTTTAAAAAAATTAAAAATAGTTATATTTCATATATTTATTATTTTTAATCAATAAAATATCTCAAAATAATATTTAAATATATTTTAATATTAATTTTTATATTTTAAGACCCAATTTTTTAAAAAAAATTGAGTCCTATAAATCATTTTCGTACAAAAAATAATTTTATATTTTTTATAAATTAAGATAATTAATTTTAAAGTAAAAATAAAAATAAAAATAATTTAAAAAATAAAAGTTAGACATATACGAATTTCTGACTCTACTACTAGATAAACATAATAAATAGAGTAATATTCTTGAATAATTAATTGGTTATTATCCATACTAGACTTGGTTAAAAATTAAGAATAAACTAGAATAAGAATTCCTTATATATAAGAGTTAAACAATATAAAAAGTTAAAGAAAAATAATTTAAAAAATAATATTTTACTCATAATTAAATAAATTTTTTATATAATATAATGATAGCAATTTTTTTTATATTCATAAAAATGAAAAGTATAATTTACCTAAAAGTTATTAAAAACTTTGAACTAATCAGGATAATAATTTTAAGTTAGTAGTCTAACTGTAATTGAATTGAGATTAACTTAATCATAATTAAAATAATATAATTTAATTAAAATATATAAAATATTTATATATGACTATGATAAGAGCAATATTTAAATAATTAAGACATTAATTTACAAATAAAGAAAATATTCATGAATAAATTATACATAATATAAAAAAATAATAACAGAGCTACTTAAGTATAAAGTTGATAAGTTATTTTTTATTTTATTCTTTTAAAATTAAGATAATATTTAAAAATTAAAAATTAATTCAAAAAATAAAAAATACTTTTAAAAATTTTTAGGTATTCGGGCTGGCCCGAATAAGCTCGAAGCCCGAAGGTGTTAGGGCTGAACTTGGCTATATGGGCTTTTTAAAAGGAGTAGGATATTTTAAGCTCGATCCGAATAAACCCGGCTCGCCCGAATTACCAGCTCTAGGTAATAGAGTAGCAAAAAGGCAATTGAGAGGTGTTTAGAAGGAGAAAATTACTATCTTGTGAGTTGTTTAGGTAAGTGAATAGCATTTTAATGATTTGTTATCAAACTTATTTTATTAAAAATATTGTTGTAGCATATTTATATGCCATATTCCTCTATTTATATAAACCTTTTGATTCCTAAATGTGTGTGTGTGTGTAAATGATAAATAAATGATAAAATGTTTTTAATTTAATCTTACCTAATGGTTTATAATCTTAATTTTATTATTGATGATTGAATTTGAAAATGTTTTCTATATAAATGAATTTTATAGAAATATTTGGGATGATTTTCTTCAAATAAGTATTCGAAGGCAATTGCTATGATTGATTTATATGTAAGAGAAATCATATTGATATTATATACATGCATGTTTGATTTTAAATGTGGGATTTAATCAGAACGTTAATTGCTAATAGTAGTTTCGTTAGTCCTTGGTGCGCCATGGTACACCTAACTAGTAGGGTGTTTAAAAGGTGCTAACCATGTGTGATGGCCAACGTATGTGAAATGAAGGGATGGTTATTCGTGAGCATAATACTCACGTATGATTTCATAAGTTTTGTGCCTGTGTTTGATTTCATAGGCTTGTACTCGCGCTTGTTTTTATGGCTTTAAGCCACACTTAATTATTTACTCTTGTAAACTGTGTGTCCACGCTTGTTGGTTAGTTACCCTCATAGACTTTGTGTTCATACTTGTAAATCGTTCTGATAAAGTTCTACTAAAGAATGAGTTTTAAAATTTATTTTCCTTGAATTTTCATTGTTTTAAAGGAAAAGATCCTTTTTGACTTATATGGATTTATATTTAACTCTGTAATTCTCCAGTGTTTAAAGCATACGTTTAAGGTTAAAAGTGGAACTTGAAATGCTAATCATTTTTCTTCTAAATTTATAAATTCATGATTTATACATTTACATGAATATTGATATATGAGATACGTGTTTTTATTATTTCAATTGACTATTTAATGAAGTTTATAATTGATTCATTTATGCTTTTTCTATTAAATTCCTACAATGATAAATTGAGACATTATTTATTGGTATGTTATTGTTGGTCTCAGATCCATTAGTCCACGTACTACCTGTCATTGTCCTCTGAGAGGCCTACAGCTATGCTAGAAGGAGACTTATTTGAAAATTATTATTATCTCTTTTATATGTAACTATAAAGATTATGTATTTCATTTTAAAAATATAATTAGGGGTTCCACACAGGCTATAATCAAGATTCTCATTTTGATTAACTATTATTTGTCTGTCGGTTGGTAGGAGCAAAGCTCCTCATAGTTGTTGTGTTGAATTTTCTGTTGAAAAGTTTTTAGGAGGTCTTATTTATTGAGAAAGTTCTGTCAAAATTCTTACAAAAGTTTTAAAATCTATTTAATATGTATTGGGAAGATCTAATCTTATGTCAAATACATTTACGGTTTAAATTTAGAAAATTCTCAAGTTAAGGCTTAAGACATACAAGTTTAAATGAATATCCTCTATTGATAACACCTAAATTTTTGGGATGTTACAATGTGCTTTGAAGGTCCATGAAGTTGGTACAACATAAGCATAGAAGAAACTTTATGGGAGATCCCCCATAACAAGTAGCATGTATGATAGAGACACACTCCACAATAGGATTAATTAACCTCGAATTCGCCACAGGGGTATTCAAAAGAACACTATGTAAATTGGCAAAGCTTGTCAAAAGAAGAAAGTTCATATTCATTCATAACCAGTCTCGTCATTTGAAGATGTACATATATAATAATGGTGTATGTGAAGGAATAAAAGACTCCTTGACTAAGCTAGGGCTCTTTCTAAAAACTCTAATAGAAATCCTAATTGACAACTTTAGCCCAAAATTTAAATTCCATAATAGGCTATTAGAGCCTAAACCACTGACAAAAAAAAAAAAAAAACATACGCAAAAATGCAAGTAAAATAGAAAAATCAGAGTCCAATTGACATAGACATGCTACTTAATGAATTCACTTGTCATGCACACGAAACACTTATTTACATATAATGGGCTGAAAATTAAACTAAAATATAATAAAATAATCGACAAAAAAGGTTGTTAAAATCAGACAAGCCGATTAATTGCTGGCCGCATTGACTATGACGTTGGATCCTGGTCTAGTCAAGAACAATGCCATAACCGTGGAAAAAATGTAGTGTCTCAAAAGTTAGACCTAAGTGCTTGTAGGAATATGAAAGAATTTTTAATTAGTAGGTTATTTTTGCAAATTAGATGGGAGCTATAAGAAGGATTTGGGATGTACTCAAGGCAAATGAAATAGAAAAGAGAGAAATCTCAACAATTAAGGGATTTCAAGGGAATTTAATTATGTTTTGTTAATCTGTATAATTCAGTGGTTTTGTTGGTTCTCCACAAGTACAAAGGTCATGACGAATAATAAAGAGTAAGTAAAGTAAAAGACTATGCAAGTTCAATTAAATTGAGGAAAACACAAATAGTTCGACAAGGTTGATTTTAATTTTCAAATTAGATTAAAAGCTAGAAAATGACAAAGATAAGTGATTCTTAGACTTCAAGATTAAAAACCTAGCTAGGACTACTTTTATCCTTTGCATTGTAAGCTCTTTGAAGTCAAGAACAAGCATTAAAATTAATAAGACATAGCTAATTTTTAAGCTCCAACCCTAATATGTATTATTGTCAAATTCTCAAGTTAACTCTTCGAGTTTACCATTTTTATATTTCTAGCTTATAAAATAGTATTAACTTGCTGATAGACTTATATTAGATACAAACTCAATTACATCGCGAGTTCACTCTCCAAGTTTACTATTTTAATGTTTCTAACTCATGTTAGTTTACTTGTAAAGTTAAACTAGATACAAACTCGATTAAACTTACTAACCTCATCTATTTTTTTTACCAAATTGACTAAGTTAAGTATATACTATATAGAATTCGGTCAGAGAAAAGGTAGGACCCACTTCAAAGAAAAATAAAAGTAAACTAATATTAATAAACAAAAGAAATACTAAAAATAAGATGCCCTATTTTAAAATCTTTACATTGAGTATAATAATCTACCAATGTAGGTGGATTTAATTTTAATTATTTATATTTGAAATATATTTAAATCAAATTATGACCATATTTTATATTTTAGTTATTTAATCGTTACTTTTATTGATTATTTATTAATAGAGATAAAGTGTTACAAGTTTAGATTCGAAGTTATAATTTGAGTTTACATTCCTATTATAAATTTATTTAAACTTGCGAGTTTGACAACCTTACTACTATGGTTATGTAAGGTTAATTAGCAAGTATATCTCTATTTTATTAACGAAACCATTCATTCAACATGCATGTATATTTCAAGTTCTTATATTATTTTATCTAAATTGTACACTTAAGCTAGTTCTCTCAAGTTTCACTCAAATAAACAAATTATTTAAATAGAGGCCAAATACTTAGCAACATTAAGATAAGAGTAAAATAAATATTCATATATCATTAATCACAAAAAGATGAGAAAATTAATGTTAATTCATACAAGGGTTCAAAGTAATCATAGAATAAAATGTTTAGCTCATAAGGATCTAGCAGTTACAAATATAAAAAATATTTGAACTTATATTAGATTATAAGAGAGAAAAGGGAGAAGAAATAGAGGAACTCAGAAAATGAAACTTCAAATGTTTTTAAATCTTCAAATCCTTGCTTAAAGCTCTTCCAAGTCCCAAACTTTAGCAAAACCAAGCTCCCAAGGTGTCTCAACAATATAACCCGAGACAAAGCAACAGTAAATATATATTCAATCCTAAGTTCTTCAGCTAATCAAAACATTTCATTTTACTATCAGTGGTGAAAGTCAAGAATAGAGTCACGACTTTGGTAGCAGCTTTGGTCAGTACTATACACTTCTCCCATGTTAATTTAACATGACTATTCACCTTTGCATTTGACTTTTTCATTTTAAAACCTTTTGAAAACATCATAAAAGGAACAAAAATGCCTCCAACACAACCTTAAATGAAATATTTTTCAATTACCCTGAAATTAACAAAATAAACCCATGCATGCAAACCCAATATAATATGCACAATTTTCTGATTTGAGTAGTCATAATATGTACGATTGTGCCAAACTATAATAAAATCTAAGGAAGATAAGCTGAAATGACGTGAAATTTTAGAAGTTAACAACTATAAATAATAGTAAGTGAGGACATAGAAAATGCTCCAGAAAAGTTGAGATCGATGCCTAAGAATATGAAGTAAAACTATGAAAAAGAATGTCAAAACAAGTGAGGAATTAATTGTCAGTATTCCTGATTTTAACAAAGTGACACGTTAAGTTATTAGGTAGATTAGGGGAGACCCCAGTCAAAAAATTAGTTCCAATTATATTCACTGAATTAATATTTCAAGATAGAGAAGTTCAAAATTAAGAGCATTAAATAATTTTATATTTATTTAGACTTAATGGGTTAATTTAGTAGTAAATGGAATTTACTTTGTATTTATATGAGGAAAAAAAATTAACCATATATCAGACAAAATTAAAGAGACCTAATTCCCACTTAAAATCTAAAAGGAGAAATTTAAAACAGTAATATAAGAATTAATAAAAAATTTGATGTTAAAATTTTTGGATATATAGATAATTACTCTCAAGAAGGAGAATCAAGGAAGTAGTTCCATAGTCTTCAAGAGGTCAGGATTCAATTCCCGTCTAAAGGAGTTAACTGGTATTTGGTGTGAGGATTTGATTGGGAAAATTGTGTACGATCTACAGCCCTGTTTATTTGGATATATGCAAACAAAGGATTTAGATATGATTTGGTATATTTATAAATGCTATAATGGGATTGTAACTCTTGGTAGAGTTAGAATGATGTTTTGAAGCAACTTTGAAAGTTGGTGATAGGCATGCTGTCACCCAAACTTATGTCCATACGGAGAAATGTGATTTTGCTAAAATTGACATTACCAATAATTTTATTGGCCAAAATCATGTAGGATAGTGCTAATCTCCCAATTTCAGGGTCAATGGAATAGGAAGTCAAGTTTAGGCTCTAACCCCCTATTTGGATGAGAAGAGAATATGGGAGGAAAGAAAACTAAGGGAGCGAGACGATTTTTCCCAATTTTGATGATGAAGAAAAAGTTGGGGGGGGGGGGACAAAAAAGTGAGAAGAAAAATAAGGCATGGATCCACCACATTTTCTCCCCAACTTTTCTCTCCATGAGTGGAAAGATTTTGAGAAGAGATTATTCTTTTTGCATCTGCCCTCCAAAAAAAAAAAAAATTCCAAATTACAGTCGCACCTTCTTTCTAATTCACCCACGCTTGGGACCATTGGCTTTCCAGTGATCTAGTATCCATCTTCGAACTCCCCTTCGATCTCCACGGCTTTGGACTCCGTTTCAGACCTCCACAATTAGGGGACTTGTATATGCTACTTGATTTAATATGAAATTTGTCATGCTTTTTTTTTTATTCCTTTTCATTTGGTGTTCATTAGTTCGAAACAATCTTTTCTTCTATGTGCTCTTGTTGGCGTTTAATATGGAACAATATCATTGATTTTATTTTTAAATTTTTAAATAGAAAAATTTCCATTTTGATTTAAAATATTATATTTTATTTTAAAAACTATCCATTTTGATGTTTAATTAGAAAAATATGAAAATATAATTTTTGACAAAATAGTTTTATTTCAAAATATTTTGATGAATTTTAATATGATTTTTCTTCGGTGTATTTTAATGAAACAATGACATAATAATCCAAATGTAAGGGTATATTGTCATTGTGGTTTTTGCCTATTTTGTTTCCTCTATATTTTCCTCTTGTCCATCCAAACATAAGAAGTAATAATATATATCTCTCTAGTTTTTCGCTCTCCATTTCTTCTCTTCTTTCCTCTCAACATTTCTTTTCATCCAAATGGGTAGTATAAAAGTATAACATAGACTAAAGATGTATGCAATTTTTTTTAATAGTGTCATTTTTAGAAAATTTGGTTTATGGATATGTTCTGTATTGCATGATAGGATTGACTGAAAGAAAGAGAAATTCAATTGGGAAGTTGGAACGGAACCCTAAAGTTGGAGAGAACAAGTGCAAAGTCAACGAAATGAGGTAACAAACTATAATTTCTCTTGTTTTGTGGTCAAGTGTTCATTGTGCTTTGCATGTGAAATTTATGCTATGTTTTGGAATGCTTATGCGACTGTTTTCGTATGCCAAATGTTCTGTTCAGGAGTTGAATGAAATTCGTGCCATGTTAACTTTTAATTAGCAATGCTCGTTATGTGTTCATTGCCATTATGCCTGTGGAAGTGGATGTTATTTGCTACTGAGATTGTGAAATCTCACCTTCCCAAACAATGTTCCAAATCTGTTACTTAGTCCAAGCAAGGGAAAGAACTCATGGAAGAGGCAAAAAAGAGGAGTACTTGAATGTTAAAAGATCATTGAGACTGATTTATGTATCTTGTATATAAATTTTGTTTATAATGAAGTGAGGTGCAAATATGATAATAATTTCAGTTTGAATGACCTCTAGAGTGGAATGAATGCATGAAAGCGTTATGTACATGTTCTTAACAAGCTACGTAAAACATGCAAATTTAAATTTATATTGCTGGATTTTGAAATTCTGTAGAAATACAATGAATTTTTTACTCCCAAGACTGACCTAAACAAGCTCGATGGAAATGGAAAATTTTACTGTGCGACAAGACTTGTTAAGGGCTAATATAAACTTGGAACCATGCTGGTTTGAGTTTTGGACACGGCTATTATAAATTTAGTCTTCTTAATTAAACTGTGTCAACTGGGTTAACAAATGTCCTGTTTCATATTTTAGTCATAGACGGCGTCTTAAGGTTTCCAACAAGTCCAAGATCACATTAGATGGAGTCCTATAACTCTAGATATGAACTTTATAAGATTGGGCACAGGACAGGCTCTAAAAAGAATGACAACTAAGCAGTTGTGAATATTTATTTAACTATAGTAAGCGGAAAGACAAAAGTCATGTTTTATAATTTTTCTTTATACAGGCCACCTAGGGATTTAAAACAAGTCTTATATCACCTAACGTGGATGAGTATGGTCTAAGACAAGAATTTTCTAAGTTTTTTTTTTGGCAGAATTAATTTTCTAAGCTAGGGTAAGAAATCCAGAAAATTGGAAAGAGCAAACCAAATGATCCTAGATGAACGATTGAACTGTATCAGTGGGCCGGGCGGAATGTCAAAACAATGTCAAATCAATTTTAATATTTTTTCTCATAACGAGGACTTTAACTTTGAAAGCATGACGAGAATGTGCTCGATCCACCTTTTCTAGAATTTTTATAAGTTAGCCTAAAATTCTAGATAATACCAAAAGTTAGAAGAATTCAAGATGGAGCTTGAATTTTCAATTCTTTTAGTTTCTTCTCGTCTCTTTGGAATTTAAGATAGCTCCCGTTGCCAGATAAGGGTTTCTAAAGTAAAATGTTATCAAACAAGTAAGAAATGTTCAAGAGACTATTTTTTTCATTTTTTTAAAAATTCTCAATAGCTCAAAACTATGTTATTTTTTTTTGTTTTTATTTGTCTTGTGGTTGATCATTCTTTAGTGGTGTATATATATCTGATGATTCATTGGTGATTTTAGTTAATAATGGAAGTTTGTCATAGTTTGGTTAGACAATTAATATGAGAGATAAGACCAATTTATACATAAATTATTATAATAGGCTTTTGGCTTTCAATTCGAATAACTGTAGCTTAAAATACGGGGAAATAGGATTCTATCACCTCACTGAGTATTTTATGCAATTTGCAGAGAAAAGGAAGCTAAAAGAGACCAAAGTGGACGAAGAACGTAGAATCCTGGCATCTGGTTATGTCCGTTAGCGGTCGAAGGTAGCACGAGTATTAACCAGTTGTGGATAAACCCCTCTGGAAGATCCATTTCATTTCTGTTCAGTTCCACCACTGGATGAGCACAACATAGATGATGACCAGTGCTAGACGTGAGACGATCTCACTTCTCGCACACCTGCACAGATGAGAGTGAGAGAGATTTGTGCTTCGACCACAGAGACAAACATAAAACAAAGGGCTCGATTGCGGGCAAATGTGACTACAAGACGTGTGGTAGCTGTAGAATTAATCTTAAAATGAGATATTTGAAGTAGTAGTAGAAGGTAGAAGGTGGAAGGTAGAGCACGGCGGTTTGAGGGGATTTTTCTGATCTGGGAGTCGATTTCCTCACTCTTTATTTTATTTTCTTTAGTCAAGTCATTCTTTTTATCGGGAATTTGTTGCAATAAACTCTGAGTTCTTTCTAAGTTCCCAAATAGGGTAGGGAGAAGTTGGGATGAACTTGCTCTTCGTTTGGTTTTCTTTATTTACCCATTGAAGATATGATTTATATCTATGAGAATTATGTTTTACATTTATATTTATCTCTCTTGCTTTGAGTTTTTTATTATATAGACAGTCACCATATATGATATGCCTATGGATTGCTTGATAATTGAAAGTGTGAAAAAGCAGCTTAAACCTAAAGAGATAAATGCAAAAAACAATAACTAACTTAGGAATAATTTAGTATATGTGATGACTTAAATTGTAACTTTAGATCAAATTAGGTTATCTTGAGCTAGTGAAAGCCAACAACGCAATGCTATTAGACATACCCTAATATACTAGAAGGTATTAAGATATTTTAAGAATATTATCGTCACTATAAATGAAGGGAAATAAAAATAAATGAATTAGAGTAAGTCATCCTAATAAGAAAATCTTAATCCCTAACACTCATTTGATTGGTTGGATCATCCCTATCACTTTAATTTGGTAGTTTTTTGCATAAGAATTTGGTTTATTTATTTTGCATTTTAAAATTAAAATGGATGGATAAGATTATGTTGGAAATAAAAAAGAAATATTTAAGATCGAATTTATGTTGATGTGATACCTCATGCGAACGGTACTTATTGGCATTTCATGAATCGATCATTGATTGTCTGGACGAGAAGATGAATCGTCTTTTTCACCTCCATCCTTAGCGACCCAACTTTTCATATTTCCGTACAAACAAATGGAACTACGTACATTTTCGGTTCCATCAAACGCAACATTATTTATTTTATGTCTTTTCTTCTTTCACTACCAGATTTTCCTATAAAAAGAAGCATATACGTTTGGGAAACGTCGATATCAAGTAACACTAGCAAATTAAACCTGGTCTAACCGTGAAAGAAACAAGAAATCCTACGTGCTAAACGCTATGCATGCTAGTGGTCGAACTCATTTTCGGCTTCTCTACATCAATATAGTATAACCTCGTAATGTTTGGCTTATGTTATACATTAAACGACACACTGACTTTTCACGTACGTATTAAATCTTAATCTCCTCCCTACCTCTATGGATGCATACTTACATATGTGTATATATATAACGCTAATCTCCATTACTCTCGTATCACTCCTCACTAATATATTTCTCTTCGTACGAGCACATGCTTTGCTCCTTCTATTCTATGATCAATTCATCTATTGAGAGTTCTACTTGTGGTCATCGCATGTCACTAGCAAGAACAGGTTAGTTCTTAATTACAGATGTGAGGGCATGTTTGGTTACCGTTCTCATTTATTTTTAGAAACTGTTTATAATGTAATTTCAAAAATTTGTTTTTTAAAATAAAAAAAAATTAAAATATTTTAGTTATGTTAATTAAAAAACAGTTTTAGAAATTAAAAATAGGCTAATAATGCTAGTTGTAAGCGATAATAGTAACGGTTTATAATAGAAATTGGTCAAGTTGACTACATTTTCTAATATTTAAATATAATGTATTTTGAAAATAAAAAAGGTAAAATGAAAACAAATTTAAGATGTTTCCACTTTTTTTTTAAAAACAAAAAAATAAGAACAATTTTTTGAAACAATAAATCCAAACACTTATCCGAACATTTTTTAATTTTTTTTTTAAAAATCAATCAGGCCCTTAATCTAAATCTTTTTCTTTCTTTCTTTCTTTTTCCCTTCATTTAGTTTGCTGGAAGCATCAATGTGAACATTCATCAAATGTGTTTTACGTTTTAAACATTCCCTATCGCAGGTAGTGGTTAATGATTAAATATATTTACGTTTTCTGTATTTTCACATGCTTAAGATATTTTACTTTACTTCTTAATACATTTAATACATTTTAATATTGTGATTATTCAATCACACACACAGAGTACACTTATATTCAGGATACTGTTGTTATGGAGGAAAAGATCAGGTTAAAACAAGAGGATAACACGCGGTTGGATCATCTGATAGGCAGGGACATCCTGCAGTACGAGGAAGAACAGGAACTTGGTTTGCGGAAATCTAATCTTGGTAATTTAATATGGGAAAATCGCATCTAAGAACCTGTGGAAAAAAATTATTCGCAAACAAAGACTAATATAAAATGATTATTAAAAATGAAAATATAGACTTATTTTTCTTGAATGGTATAACTTGTTATTTGTCCTATCAGTAAATAACTTTTCTCATAGGTCCTTAGATGTGATTTTTCCTTTAATTATTTAAATTCTCTTAAGTGTACATACAAGTTACAGAAACAGGGGGACTGCATTTTTAACAAATATGGAAGATCTGAATTAATAACTTATAATATTTTGTTTAAATTAAATTAATATCGTGATTTTTTCAAGGTATCTCAACTACAATTAGTTATTACATATTATGTGTGTTTGTGGGGTGTGTTAATTATTGTAGTATTGCAACGACATCCTGTAATGAATAAATTAAAAATACACAAAAAATAGTTAGCCAATCTCAGTCACCAAACCAACTTTCTTGAATCCTTATTAGAATAATATTGGGAAGAAATTCTTCGACAGATAATAAGATATCAATATATAATATAAAATTTAATCATAATTTATAAATAGTGAGACAGTCACTTGATCCTCATACTTGATGCAATGAGCATGGCCTAAATCTAGTTATAGATTAAGCTAGTATAGTGACTTATTAACAACTTCATGTAAGTTAATAAATCTAGTTAAAATTAGTAATTCCATCAAAAATTTTAAAATTATCTTCAATGAAGTTCGTTAATTAGTTAGGAGGTTATTTACTAAGTATAGAAATATCAAAGCATAGGACAGTTAGAAAGGAAAGAAAAGTCTTATATTAGAAAAGGATTTAAGGGTATTTTTTCCTTCAATTATATATTTGCAAAAAAGTGTCTAGTATCCTAAACGTTTCATAGTGCAATATTCCCCTTCGACAATAAAAATAGTATATAATATACCTCTAGCGTTAACAAATGTTAATTTTGAATGTCAGTTGACTCAAAAAAATTGTACAAAAAGATCTACAACTACAAAAAAAAGAAACCAGAAACTATAAAATAATTACCTTACCATGTAAAAAGACCAAAATATCTTTGACAGGGCTAATTATTGGACTACTATTGTTGGCAATAAACTGGTAATTATAATCTTCTAATTACCTGGTAGTTGATCAAAGTAGTCGGTTAAAATGCTATTTAATCATTTATATAGCTAAGAAATAACATACATTAGTCTTTAATTTATTTGTAATTTAAGAAAACTTAGTCATATTAATTTTCATAAAAGGTCCTTTTTTGTAATTTTTTAAGTCAATTAATGGTCAAACTCATTCTTTTTAACAGTAAGGACAAAATTGTATTATTTTCAATGTTGAAGGGGATATTGCACAGCAAACATAGTTAGGATACCAGACACTTCTATGTTAGTAGTTGAAGAGGCAAAAATGCCCTTTAATTCATTAAAAAATTATGGGAAGGTCTTATAATAAGACACTAGAGAGTAACTTAGAACAATTTTTCCACCAAGTAACATGTTTAGCATATCCTTAAATGTTGTCTTTTTTCACTCCCGGTGCACATAGCCGTTAAGTTATAGATAATCCAGAAAGCTTGTATCATAATTATTATTTAATTTATGAAGCAGTGAATCAAGGGCTAGCAAACGTTTAGCATTTTAGGAGTGGACGGCGAATCTGGTGCTATTTCAAACAAGAGTGATGGGACAAGATAATGCAAATTGCAGCCAACAACGTAAGTGAATGGGCAGGAACAGTCTATATGTGTTCCCTTGTAGGTGCCTTCCTCAGTGACTCCTATTGGGGGAGTTACAAGACTTGTGTTGTCTTCCAAGCCATCCTTGTTCTTGTAGTTCTTGGATATCTCCTTTTCCCCTTGCTGAGCAATATATTAGAGTATAAGAAACATTTTATTTTTCCCCTTCAAGCAGAATTCACTTAATTATGTTAATGAAGAAAATAGAGAAATCTTTGTGATATCTTGTTAATAAACTATCTATATTGATAATATAGACTAAGCTAAAAGGGAAAATGACAATTAGGGAACCCCTAAGAACATTAATGATAATTACACACATTGAATTATTGAAATGCCAATAACAGACCATGTGGTCTTAGTTGCAATAAAAGACCATGGTTTGTTATGAGATTTTAATATTCAAAATTTTAATTATCATTAATGTTCTTATATGGGTCCCTAATTGTCATTTTTCCAAGTTAAAACTTGAGAACATGATTTAGGGGGGTTGAGTACTCACACTTAGAATGGATGAGTAAATAGCCCCCATGAGCTACCCATAGTTACAATATTAATCATTATATGATGGCTTATAATCATCAAATAATAGTTTCTAACTTCCCTAAGCAAAAAAAAAAAAAAGAATAATTATAACCCTATCTCAAATGCCTTGCTTCATGATAAGCCCAAGAATGTGTCATGAGCATAAGTTTAAAGAGAAAAAATCCATCCTAAAAGCTAACCTATATTAAAAAGAGCCTATCACACTTATAAATCTCACTTTCACTTGTAAGGCTCATTAATGTGAGACTCGAGATTGGATGAATATAAATCAAGCTTCCATTGCTTGTATGACATCAAGTAATTTGAGAAGTTTTTTCTTTAATTGAGGGCGTTTCTCTTCTTCGATTCTGTACCAGCTATACTTACAATCTTTACTTCTCATACTTTTTTTTGTGTTCTCATGGAATGATTATATATACAAATGACAGGGTCTGGGGCTATGTCGCTAACATCCTCCAGGTTTTTACTGAAACCTAGTGGTTGTGGAGATGAACACTTTACATGTGGATCTCATTTGCCATATCAGAAAGCTTTGTTCTACACCTCAATATACCTAATAGCCCTAGGATATGGAGGATACCAACCCAACATTTGCCCGTTTGGTGCTGATCAGTTCGATGAAGCTGACCCCAGAAGAAGGACACTCAAAGAAAGCATTCTTCAGTTATTTCTATTTCGCTCTCAACATTGGATCTCTCTTCTCCGACACAGTATTAGGTTATTTTGAGAGGTGAAGCTATGTGACCTCTAGGATTTTGGACCTCAACAGGCATCTGCTAGTCTTGCTTTGATCTTGTTCCCTTGTTGGGTACTACGAGGTACAGATACTTTAAAACAAGGAGGAAATCCGATTCCTAGATTTTGTCAAGTCATTGTGGCCAGCAACAAGAAAATGGAAGGTCAAGGGTATCTCTGGGGATGACAACCTTTTTGAAGTTGAAGAATATTCTAATCGAGGAAGAAAGATAGTGCACACTGAAGGACTTAGGTATGTTGACCTCGTCATTTTAATTAT